>NC_036869.1:21652382-21656474 GCF_002910315.2 Salvelinus sp. IW2-2015 | reverse complement strand
ATGTGTGCGGCTGTGTATTGTCGATCTGGTGCGTTACAGTGTGTTGCAAAAGTATTCATCCCCTTGCGTTTTTTCCTATTTTTGTTGCATTACAACCTGTAATTTAAATAGATTTTATTTGGATTTTCATGTAATGGACATACACAAAATAGTCCAAATTGGTGAAGTGAAATGAAAAAAATTACTTGTTTCTAAAATATAAAAAAATAAAACAAGATATGGATATGCATATGTATTTGCTATTGAAGCCCCTAAATATGATCTGGTGCAAAACAATTACCTCTAAGTCACATAATTATGTATAGATTGCACACAGGTGGACTATATTTAAGTGTCACTGATCTCATGGTATATATACTATATATAATATTAAGTATGTTATATATATTATATGATACAGTGGGGAGAGCAACAGAGTATTTGATATTCACTGCCGATTTTGCAGGTTTTTTCCTACCTTACAAAGCATTTCTGTAGTTAGGTCTGTACTTTTTATCATAGGTACACTTCAAACTGTGAAGAACGGAATCTAAACAAAAATCCAGAAAATCACATTGTTTATGATTTTTAAGTAATTAATTTGCATTTTATTGCATGACATCAAGTAATTATGATCACTACCAACCAGTAAGAATTTCCGGCTACTCACAGACCTGTTATATTTCTTTAAGAAGCCCTCCTGTTCTCCACTCATTACCTGTATTAACTGCACCTGTTTGAACTCGTTTACCGTGTAATAAGACAACCTGTCACAACACTCAAACAAACAGACTCCAACCTCTCCACAATGGCCAGACCAGAGAAGCTGTGTAAGGACATCAGGGAATAAAATGTAGACCTGCACAAGGCTGGGATGGGCTACAGGACAATAGGCAAGCAGCTTGGTGAGAAGCAAACAAAACATCGTTGCGCAATTATTAGAAAATGGAAGAAGTTGAAGATGACGGTCAATCACCCTCGGTCTGCGGGCTCCCATGCAAGATCTCACCTCGTGGGGCATCAATATCATGGGGAAAGGTGAGGGATCAGCCCAGAACTACGACACGGCAGGACCTGGTCATGACACTGAACGAGAGCTGGGACCACAGTCTCAAAAGAAAACCATTAGTACCACACTACGCCGTCATGGATTAAAATCCTGCAGCACACGCAAGGTCCCCTGCTCAAGCCCAGCGCATGTTCAGGCGCCGCTCTGAAGTTTGCCAATGACCATTGAGGTGATCCAGAGGAGGAGAGTGGTGGAGAGATGGTCATGTGTCTGATGAGACAAAAATAGAGGCTTTTTGGTCTAAAACTCCACTCGTCCGTGTGTTGGAGAGTAGAAGAAGGATGAGTACAAACGCCCAAGACACACCATCCCAACCGTGAAGCATGGAGGTGGAACATCATTCTTTGGGGATGCTTTTCTGCAAAGGGGGAGGACAGGTACGACTGCACCGTATTGAGGGGAGGATGGATGGGGCCATGGGATCGCGAGATTTGGCCAACAACCTCCTTCCCTCCAGTAAGAGCATTGAAGATGGGTCGTTGCTGGGTCTTCACGCATGACAACGACCCGAAACACACAGCCAGGCAACTAAGGAGTGGTCCGTAAGAAGCACTCTCAAGGTCCTGGAGTGGCCTAGCCAGTCTCCAGACCTGACCCAATACGAAATCTTTGGAGGGAGCTGAAAGTCCGTATTGCCCACGACAGCCCCGAAACCTGAAGGATCTGGAGAAGGTCTGTATGGAGGAGTGGGGCCAAAATTCCTGCTGCAGTGTGTGCAACTCTGGTCAAGAACTACAGGAAACGTATTGATCTCTGTGTAATTGCAAAACAAAGGTTTCTGTACCAAATATTAGTTCTGCTTTTCTGATGTATCAAATACTTATGTCATGCCATAAAATGCAAATTAATTACTTAAAAATCATACAATGTGATTTTCTGTATTTTGTTTTAGATTCGTCTCTCACAGTTTGAAGTGTACCTATGATAAAAATTACAGACCTCTACATGCTTTGTAAGTAGGAAAACCTGCAAAATCGGGCAGTGTATCAAATACTTGTTTCTCCCCACTGTAATATATATATAATATATATATCACCTATTCTGAAAGGCCTCAGAGTCTGCAACACCACTAAGCAATGGCCACTACCAAGCAAGCGGCACCATAAGACCAAGGAGCTCTCCAAACAGGTCAGGGACAAAGTTGTGGAGAAGTACAGATCAGGGTTGGTTATAAAAAAATATCAGAAACTTTGAACATCCACGGAGCACCATTTAAATCCAATTATAAAAAAATGAAAGAATATGGCACCACAATAAACCTGCCAGAGAGGGCCGCCCACCAAAACTCATGGACCAGGCAGGAGGCATTAATCAGAGAGGCAACAAAGAGACCAAAGATCACCCTGAGGAGCTGCCAAAGCTCCACAGCAGAGATTGGAGTATCTGTCCATAGGACCACTTTAAGCCGTACACTCCACAGAGCTGGGCTTATTGGAAGAGTGGCCAGAAAAAATCCCATTGCTTGAAGAAACCAAAGAGAATAAACAACAACATTTTGGTGTTTGCCAAAAGGCATGTGGGAGACTCCCCAAACATATGAAAGAAGGTACTCTGGTCAGATGAGACTAAAATTGAGCTTTTTGGCCATCAAGGAAAAGGTAATGTCTGGCGCAAACCCAGACATTGTGTTTTGTTGTACTCCAGCACTTTGGATTTGAAATGACTCTGTACTCCAGCACTTTGGATTTGAAATGACTCTGTACTCCAGCACTTTGGATTTGAAATGGTTATTTCAGTCCTGAATGTATTGTCAATAATGTGTGAGGATCGACGCTGGAGACAGGAAGCAGGTACAGGGAGAAAATGTAATAATTAACGGACATGAAACAGGACAGGAACGGAGCATGGACAGGGGACAAAATAACGACATCATTGCTGACACGGGGATGGAACAGACGTACAGGGGAGGCAATCAAATAATGATGGAGTTCGGGTGGGTCCAATGAGGTGCAGGTGCGCGTAACGATGGTGACAGGTGTGCATAATGATAGGCAGTCTAGTGCCCTTGAGCTCAGMGAGGGAGAGCTGGAGCAGGCGTGACATAATGATGAGTGAGGAAGATACAGACACACAAATATCATACCCCCAAGACATGTTAACCTCTCACCATTACAATAACAGGGGAGKTTAGCATTTGTGGGTGGGGTATGATATTTGTGCATCTAACTTTCTCACTCGTTATTGACGGTTCGTTCAGGACTATCCGTAATCATGGTAGCATCCACATTAATGTATATTCTATCCTTGTTTACAATAAAAGTGACTACAAAATGACACAATACATTATTTGCCATTCATTTCTGATGGGCACAATCTGAAACACAACCAAAACAGACAATGCCTCCAAGATTGTAGAGTCACAAGCTTGATGTAATCATTGCGTGCTAGGAATATGGCACAAAATACTCAACTATGCTCAAAAAGTGCTGTAATGTCTAAACGGTTCACCTGATATGGATGAAAATACTGTCAAATTTAAGCTGACAGTTGGCACTTTAACCTCCTAGTCATTGTATCAATTCAAAACCAAAGTGCTGGAGTACATAGCCAAAAGAAGAACACATGCTTCACTGTCCCAATAATTACAGAGGGGACTGTATGTAGGGGTAAAGTGACTAAGCAACAGGATAGATAATAGACCGTAGCAGCAGCGTATGTGTTGAGTGTGAATGTGTGTGTGGCGTCAGTTTTGCATGTGTGCGCGTGCTGTTTGTGTGGGCGTAGGTGTGTATTGGGATGTCAGTGTATGTATGTTTGAGTGTGTGGGTAAGAGTCATGAGTTCTCCTGTTCATCTCCTGTTTAATTATAGCCTGGGAGCTAGCTGATGCTGGTTTGGTGTGAGTCCCCTGTCTCTCTACTACACACCTATGATGAATGAGACAGAGACTGGCTGCCGCTCCCAGCTGTTCGCTCTGGAAGCGTCTACTTTAGATTCTATACTAATGCTTGGTTATATGGGCTCTCGGGACGCAATTAATAATTATTATAACAATAATTAGGTGGGTGTGTATTATACACGTGTGAATTAGGAAAAATAGTTTTT
>NC_036869.1:21632802-21651731 GCF_002910315.2 Salvelinus sp. IW2-2015 | reverse complement strand
TCGCTATATTTCCAGAGCCTCCCTAGGAATTTGTTATAGACTACGCTCCCACGTTCGACAAATTGCGAGGAACGAGAATTGGGATGGAAAGGTGATGTAGCACGCTGCTCAGGGACAGTGAGATCAACGGCGATCAGAACCATTATTGACGGGCGACGGTATGCCGTTCTCTCGCTTTCACACTGTAGTGGTTAGAGCGTTGGGCCAGTAACCGAAAGGTTGCTGGATCGACTCACCGAGCTGACACGGTAAAAAATCTGTCGTTCTGCCCCTGAGCAAGGCCGTTAACCCACTGTTCCCCGGCCGCCGAAGAGGTGGATGTCGATTAAGGCAGCCCCCCGTATCTCTGAATCAGGTGGGTTGGGTTAAATGCAGAAGATATTTCAGTTGAATACATTCAGGTGGACTGACTAGGTATCCCCCTTTCCTGCTCTGTCTCTTTGTTTTCAGATTTTCTGCACTGTCTCCCTCTCTCTCTTACTCGTTCTCTTACTCGTTCTCTTATTCTCGTTCTCTCTTGCTCTCTGTTTCTGTTCTTCCCTTTCTCTTGATCTACCCTGTCTCTTTTACACACACACGAGCACACACACCCTTAGCAGGAAAATAAACATGTAGCTGAACACACACACACACACACACACACACACACACACACACACACACATACGTGTATAAACGTGCAGACACATATGCGCACACATTAGTTTTACTATCCTTGTGGGGACCAAACAATTTGATTCCTATTAAAAATCCTATTTTCCCTAACCCTTAAACCTAACTCTAATTCTAAGCCTAAAATAGCCTTTTTCCTTGTGGGGACTGACGAAATGTCCCCACTTTTCCTTGTTTTACTATCCTTGTGAGGACTTCTGGTCCCCACAAGGATAGGAAAACCAAACACACACACACACACACTCATCCCACTCCATCACTGCACCTAATAGGGTGTAGGCTGAGAGAAAGAGCCAGACTCCCTCCGTCAGCACAGTGAATCTATATTCATTCACTAGCTCCACCGTGCCCTAGAGACGAATGAACTAGAGAGAATCCATAGATCCAATAAGCCCACTGATCTATTGAGAAACCCTCGTTGGAATGGAATCTAGGAATCTATACTGCATGAGTCCCTCCCCTGCAGAATGGATTAGATAACCTGCTCGCTATGTCGTCCTAACGTTGTGGCTATCCGTTTGCCACTGCTGCCGTGGTAAGCATTTAGGTAATGCTGTTAGTGCAGCATAGATCGTTTCCTGGTTCTTCTTATCAGTAAATCACCTATTCAATCCTGATGTTCTAGCCTGTAGCAGTTCCCTTCAGTGGAAGCACCATACTTGTATGCAGCGAATCAAGAAGATTACATGAGAATGTCTTTGTGAAATATCACAGAGAAATACAGTCTTAGTTAATAACTCATACTTACAGTACAAATACAGTTGGGCTATTGGCTGTGTGGTAGCCTCCAAATGAACTGCATTAACCCTTGCAGCACCCCTTCCCTTTGGGTGGGAATGGAATGGCTGTGCTTGCTGCTCATTGGCTGGTGGACTGCTGTTTATTGGAAATGCTCTCTGTCGTCTGTTAGGAGAGACGGAGTGGAGATACAAGCCATCATATAGGAGAGGATTAGGAGTGTGTGTGTGTGTGTGTGTGTGTGTGTGTGTGTGTGTGTGTGTGTGTGTGTGTGTGTGTGTGTGTGGTGTTGTGTGTGTGTGGTGTGTGGTGTGTGGTGTGGTGTCGTGTCGTGTGGTGTGTGAGAGAAAGAATGAGATAAGATGGAGGAATAGGATGTGCAAGTGTGTGTAAGGAAGAGTGCATGGCTGTATGAGAGGGGAAATGAAAGTGTACGGTAATGCAGCATTGATCCTTGCTTGATATTTAAACCCTGTCTCTGCCTACTGACTGCTGATTGCAGTTTAATCTTAATGCTCCTGCTCTGATGCTCTCCCTGCTCTCTTAGCTGGAGTGGAGACCCTGGTGAGTGAAATGTTTAACCCAAWCCCCACTCTTCTAATGCACGGTTCTCCAACTGGCGACCCCCGGGCTGAATTTGGCTCGTGGGTGGTTTGGTTTGGCCACCCAAGTTTTCTGAGGGGCGGGGGGGCATAATAGGTTGTAAAAACTTGGAGCTGATTTCTTGGTGTTATCTTAATTTAAGAAATCTGTTCCCAAGTATAATAGAGACACGTGATCATATACAAACGTAAGCAAGGTTTGAAATGATGTTTTAGTCAAACATCTGTTTTGGCTTTGGGCGGTCAATTATATATATTTTTTTAACTATGTTTACATTTCAGTAGAAGCTCTTATGTTAAGTACCTTGCTCAGAGGAACATCAACAGATTTTTCACCTAGTCAGCTCGGGGATTCAAACCAGTGACCTTTCAATTACTGGCCCAACGCTCTTAACCGCTAGGCTACCTGCCGACCCTGCCTGTTCCAGGCCCCCCGACYATCCGCTCAAGGAAAAATCGGCCCGCGGCTGAATCTTGTCAATGATCCCTGCTCTAATGTATGAGTGCAGAGCAGACCAGTAAGCTAGCAACCCAGTTTTGGAACAAGTGGTCGAAATAGTCGGAGGGTTTGTGAAATGTTAGTTCTAGTGGAAAGTGTTGATTTGCTAAGAATCGTCACTAATACCGATTCTCCTTTTCTTCAGAAGGGAGTTAGAATAACCAGTACAGGATTGGATTTCTAAGAACTGGACTCTCTGTTTTATATACCCCTGTATATATATAAAACCTTCTTGGGAAAAAATATGCAAATAAGCACTGTTCCAAATGTTCAGTTACAGAATTTGACCTTTCATTTGTATGGTGGAGTTATGTCACACGTGCAGCTAACAAAAACATATGGACATGTCTGCTCTACCCAAAATTACAACCAACTAATTGCAGCATTACCGCAAAAATGGAAGAGGAAAGTGGAAGGGGTAAAAAGTAAGGAACTTGTTTGTTGGCCCTCCGTTAAAGATATTTGGTTAAAGAAAATTGTGATAAATAAAAAAGTATACCAGTTTCATTTAAGGATAAAACAAATGACAGCCGTGCCATATAGATTGCAAAATAGTTGGAATCGGTACATCTCAAATATCTTCCTATGGCAGATGGTTTATGAACTGATACGCAAAACGACACCCGGATTTAAAAAATGATATTTTTAAATGTTTTAATTTTTATACAAAATTCTTGCAACCAATATAATGTTATTTATATGGGAGATACAACCTCCTCAGCTCTGCAGATTTCGCTGTGAAGAGACAGAATCATTAGATCATTTGTTTTGGTACTGTCCATATGTAGCTTGTTTTTGGTCGAAGGTCCAGGAATGGCTGAAGAATTGCAATATTTACCTGGAGCTGACTCTGCAGATAATACTACTGGGTGATCTGAAAAGTCATCGTCAATCGGTCAATAATATAATAATACTTTTAGCAAAAACATTTATTTTCAACTTACAATCTGCAGAAACAATAAGAATAGAAAGGTTCAGTACTTTTGTGAAACATCACAGCACAGCAAATAGAAATCCAAAATGGATGGTGTTAAGAGATTAGATGGGAGGGGTTGAATGGAGCTGAAGGTTGGGAGTAATAACAACTAATAACAACAAGATAACTCATGTAAAACATACTGTGCCCGTAAAATGTATATAGGTTCAGAACTTTTGTGAAAGAGGACAGTTTGAAATGGTCAATATATGATACGGTAAATAGAGAAATCAAACTGGATGGACATCAGACATAGATGGGAGAGGTCGAGGGTAGAGGAAGGGCAGGCGTAAAAGCAAACAAAATAGAACTATTGTAAAATAGACTGTCTATAAAATGTATATCGTAATAGTAAGCTGGAAGTAGAAGCCGAAGCGTTGTTGTTCACTAGTTTACTCCAGTTATGGCAGTGGTGGTAGTAATAAAGGAAAATATATATACATATATATTTGAAAGTGTGTGTGTGTGTATATACAGTATATGTATTTATATGTGTGTACAGTACCAGTCAAAAGTTTGGACTGACCTACTCATTCAAGTATTTTTCTTTATTTTGACTATTTTCTACATTGTAGAATAGTAGTAAAGACATCAAAACTATGAAATGTAGAAACCAAAAATGTATTAAACAAATCMAAATATATTTTATGTAGATTCTTCAAAGTAGCCACCCTTTGCCTTGATGRCAGCTTTGCACAMTCTTCGCATTCTCTCAACCAGCTTCACCTGGAATGCTTTTCCAACTTGTCTTGAAGGAGTTCCCACATATGCTGAGCACTTGTTGGCTGCTTTTCCTTCACTCTGTGTTCCAACTCATCCCAAACCATCTCAATTGGGTTGAGGTCGGGTGATTGTGGGGGCCAGGTTATCTGATGCAGCACTCCATCACTCTCCTTCTTGGTCAAATAGCCTTTACACAGCCTGGAGGTGTGTTGGGTCATTGTCCTGTTGATAGTCACACTAAGCGCAAACCAGATGGGATGGCGTATCACTGCAGAATGCTGTGGAAGCCATGCTGGTTAAGTGTGCCTTGAATTCTAAATAAATCACAGACMGTGTCATCAGCAAAGCACCATCACACCTCCTCCTCCACGCTTCACAGTGGGAACCACACATGCGGAGATCATCCGTTCACCTACTCTGCGTCTCACAAAGACACGGCGGTTGGAACCAAAAATCTCAAATTTGGACTCATCCGACCAAAGTACAGATTTCCACCGGTCTAATATCCATTGCTTGTGTTTCTTGGCCCAAGCAAGTCTCTTCTTATTGGTGTCCTGTAGTAGTGTTTTTTACCCCCAGTAATTCGACCATGAAGGCCACAGTCTCCTCTGAACAGTTGATGTTTTATATGTGTCTGTTACTTGAGCTCTGTGAAGCATTTATTTCGGCTGCAATTTCTGAGGCTGGTAACTCTAATGAACTTATCCTCTGCAGCAGAGGTAACTCTGGGTCTTCCTTTCCTCTGGCAGAGTTCCTCTGTCCAGTGTTTGTGTTCTTTTGCCCATCTTAATCTTTTATTTTTATTGGCCAGCCTGAAATATGTATTTTTCTTTGCAACTCTGCCTAGAAGGCCAGCATCCCGGAGTCGCCTCTTCACTGTTGACGTTGAGACTGGTGTTTTGCGGGTACTATTTAATGAAGCTGCCAGTTGAGGACTTGTGAGGCATCTGTTTCTCAAACTAGACACTCTAATGCAGTTGTGCACCGGGGCCTCCCACTCCTCCGCATCTGTTTCTCAATTAGTCTAAAGGCCAGGTTATTGCTTCTTTAATCAGAACAACAGTTTTCAGCTGTGCTAACATAATTGCAAAAGGGTTTTCTAATGATCAATTAGCCTTTTAAAATGATAAACTTGGATTATCTAACACAACGTGCGATTGGAACACAGGAGTGATGGTTGCTGATAATGGACCTCTGTACGCCTATGTAGATATTCCATAAAAARATCTGCCGTTTCCTGTTAYAAAAGTAATTTACAACATTAACAATGTCTACACTATATTTATGATCAATTTGATGTTATTTTAATGGACAWTTTTTTTTGCTTTTCTTTCAAAAACAAGGGCATTTCTAAGTGACCCCAAACTTGTGAACGATGGTGTATATTTGCAAAAAAATATGGGGGATTGGAAGTGATGCAGACAATTACATTAATGGAAGCTACAATCTATCTGTAATATTAAAGCTGATCTGCCCCCTAAAATAAATAAAAATAAGTATGGTTCAACCTTGAAATTCAACTTTGACCTTCCAATTCAAAGCTTTGAAGTATGGCACGTTTGCCATATTGCCAAGCCCTCTAACACAAGCAACCCTGGTAAACAACAGATCCAGGTGAAACTTCAAGTCTCTATCTCCTTTGATGTCAATTTCACACGCCATTTGATGTTATGGGAAGCAATTTACATGCCTTTCAAGAGCAGAACGTGCTTTTTGATGAATGTATCAAGGAAAGACACCCTGTCCGCTTGAATGAAATGGACTGTTGTATGGTGTTTTAGCTCCAGTGAGACTATGGGTGTTTTGTGGTTGTTGTCGGAGACTGTGTTTATTATGGTCTGGCTCTAGCTACGGGCGGGGGGACATTTGAAAAATGCTACATGCAAATCTCTCTGGTGACCTTCTTTTGCTTAGCAGCATTAGCTCTCAGGCTGTAGCTAAATCAGAGTCGGTTAAAAGAAAAATGGCTTTCTTCTTTATGTTCTGTTTTCTGGTCCCTAAACCATCTGATAGGACTGGGTGGAAAAGTAATGAGGTTTATAAGTCCTATCTAACTTTCATCGGTTTTAGTTGTTGAGGGCTAGCCTTAGACTGCTAGGTTGTGTCCTTCCAAAGTCAAATTGGCCTATTCCAAAATCAACATCTTTCCCTAGCCCTTGTCCCTTTGCAGATCTGCAAGAATTGAAAGGTATAAGCAACAGTTAAGGGTCAATCTAGCTTTCTATTGCGCTTACATCTATCTAATACTTTCAGATCTGACTGGAAGGGGAAGAAGGGGCTTGGTTTCCCACCGACCGGGACATACTATGTCTATTATTGCTATTCATGGTGTGGCAGGTAGCCTAGTGGTTAGTGATGGGCAAGTAACCGAACGGTTGTTTGATCAAATCCCCGAGCTGACAAGGTAAAAATCTGTCGTTCTGCCCCTGAACAAGGCAGTTAACCCACTGTTCCTAGGCCGTCATGGTATATTGGCTATATATCACAAACCCCTGAGTTGCCTTATTGCTATTATAAACTGGTTACCAATCTAATCAGAGCAGTAACAATAATGTTTTTGTCATACCCGTGGTATACGGTTTGATATACCACGGCTGTTAGCCAATCAGCATTCAGGGCTCAAACCACCCAGTTTATAAATGTACATACAACTAGGAATAAAGTGACTAGGCAACAGGATAGATAATTATTGTATTTATATTGGTTCTGGGTGTTCTTCCCCCTGCAAGACTCATCTCTCATTTGCTCAGTCAGGGCCAGTTCCGTGCATGCCTGTCAACTTTTCAAACCTAATTAACCACTAATCTCTCATATGTCAGCTAGAAGGCAGGAGTTGGAGGAACTTCAAGTTTCTCTCCTCTTTGTACCTGTTCCCAAGAGCTTTAGAGAGCCACCCAACCCCCAACCAGACATTAGACATCAAATAAATCACGCCCTCATTCTCGACAATCAGTGCCCTTCTGCAAACGTCAGCCGAGACAGGAAATTGAGAGTGGAGTTGAAGAGAATGACATGGTGTGGTAATTTGAACAAATAAAAAAGGTTTGCTCCTGCTGGGAGGGAAAGAGTGATGGACAGCGACGGAGGAAGGTCATGAATTTCCCTCTGTTGGAGCCAGAGCGCCGGTGAAGTCGTACATCTCAACAGTCGGGCGGGTACATCTGAATAGTCAGACGTTGCTTTCCCTCTTTGTTTCTTTGTCTTCTTTGCTTGTTTAACAAACTGCACAGGTGACACACTAGGTTCATGCGAAGTTTCCTCCACATTGCTTCCGCGTAGCGCAGATCAAGGAGAGGAGATGCGGGGAGGAAGCTTATTGGTGGAAGCTTATATATGTATTTCTTTATGCAGGAAGAGTTAAGGAGGCTATGGTGTGTGATGTTTGGATGAGATGTTATTTTTATAATATATWTTTTTATTTCACCTTTATTTAACCAGGTAGGCCAGTTGAGAACAAGTTCCCATTTACAACTGCGACCTGGCCAAGATAAAGCAAAGCAGTGCGACAAAAACAACAACACAGAGTTACACATAAACAAACGTACAGTCAATAACACAAAATAAAATAAAAATAGAAAAATGTATGTACAGTGTGTGCAAATGTAGACGAGTAGGGAGGTAGGCAATAAATAGGCCCGAGAGGCGAAAATAATTACAATTTAGCATTAATACTGGGGTGATAGATGTGCAGATGATGATGTGCAAGTAGAGATACTGGGGTGCAAAAGAGCAAGAGGGTGTGTAATAATATGGGGATGAGGTAGTCGGGTGTGCTATTTACAGATTGGCTGTGTACAGCTACAGTGATCAGTAAGCTGCTCTGACAGCTGATGCTTAAAGTTAGAGAGGGAGATATAAGACTCCAGCTTCAGAGATTTTTGCAATTCGTTCCGGTCATTGGCAGCAGAGAACTGGAATGAAAGGCGGCCAAAGGAAGTGTTGGCTTTGGGGATGACCAGTGCAATATACCTGCTGGAGCGCGTGCTACATGGTGACCAGTGAGCTGAGATAAGGCGGGGCCTTACCTAGCAAAGACTTATAGATTACCTGGACCCAGTGGGTTTTGGCGATGGATATGTAGTGAGGGCCAGCCAACGAGAGCATACAGGTCGCAGTGGTGGGTAGTATATGGGGCTTTGGTGATAAAACGGATGGCACTGTGATACACTACATCCAGTTTGCTGATTAGAGTGTTGGAGGCTATTTTGTAAAGGACATCGCCGAAGTCCAGGATCGATAGGATAGTTCAGTTTTACGAGGGTATGTTTGCGCACATAAGTGAAGGAGCTTTGTGCGAAATAGGAAGCCGATTCTAGATTTAATTTTGGATTGGAGATGCTTAATGTGAGTCTGGAGAGTTTACAGTCTAGCCAGACACCTAGGTATTTGAGTTGTCCACATATTCTAGGTCAGAACCGTCCAGAGTAGTGATGCTAGTCGGGCAGGAGGGTCGGGCAG
This sequence comes from Salvelinus sp. IW2-2015, assembly GCF_002910315.2. Lineage (NCBI taxonomy): Eukaryota > Metazoa > Chordata > Actinopteri > Salmoniformes > Salmonidae > Salvelinus > Salvelinus sp. IW2-2015. Next base: position 21,643,063 of record NC_036869.1, on the reverse strand, counting down.
CAATCGGTTGAAGAGCATGCACTTAGTTTACTAGCAGTTGGAGGCCACGGAAGGAGTGTTGTATGGCATTGAAGCTCGTTTGGAGGTTTATAGCACAGTGTCCAAAGAAGGGCCAGATGTATACAGAATGGTGTCGTCTGCATAGAGGTGGATCAGAGAATCACCAGCAGCAAGAGCGACATCATTGATATATACAGAGAAAAGAGTCGGCCCAGAGAATTGAAACCCTGTGGCACCCCCATAGAGACTGCCAGAGGTCTGGGACAACAGGCCCTCCGATTTGACACACTGAACTCATCTGAGAAGTACTTGGTGAACCAGGCAAGGTAGTCATTTGAGAAGCCAAGGCTTTTGAGTCTGCCGATAAGAATGCAGTGATTGACAGAGTCGAATGCCTTGGCCAAGTCGATGAAGACGGCTGCACAGTACTGTCTTTTATCGATGGYGGTTATGATATCGTTTAGGACCTTGTGTGGCTGAGGTGCACCCATGACCAGCTCGGAAACCAGATTGCATAGTGGAGAAGTTACGGTGGGATTTGAAATGGTCGGTGAACTGTTTATTAACTTGGCTTTTGAAGATTTTAGAAAGGGAKGGCAGGATGGATATAGGTCAATAACAGTCTGTGTSTAGAGTGTCTCCCCCTTTGAAGAAGGGGATGACYGCGATAGCTTTCCAATCTTTGGGGATCTCAAACGATACGAAAGAGAGGTTGAACAGGCTAGTAATAGGGGTTGCAACAATTTTGCCGGATAATTTTAGAAGAGAGGGTCCAGATTGTCTAGCCCAGCTGATTTGTAGGGATCCTGATTTTGCAGTTCTTTCAGAACATCAGCTGTCTGGATTTGGGTGAAGGAGAAGCGGGGGGGGCAAGTTGCTGCAGGGGGTGCTGAGATGTTGGCCGAGGTAGGGGTAGCCAGGTGGGAAGCATGGCCTGCCGTCGAAAAATGCTTATTGAAATGATAAATTATCGTAGATTTATCGGTGGTGACAGTGTTTCCTATCATCAGTGCAGTGGGCAGCTGGGAGGAGGTGCTCTTATTCTCCATGGACTTCAGTGTCCCAAAACCTTTTAAATTAGTGCTACAGGAAACAAATTTCTGTTTGAAAGAGTTAGCCTTAGCTTTCCTAACTGACTGAGTATATTGGTTCCTGACTCCCCTGAAAAGTTACTTACTTATTGACGTTATTGTCCCCATGGGGAAAGTTTGTTGCAGGGTCATGTACACGTTTAAAGTGGCGTTTAAATACAAAACAAAATTGACAATACAACTTTCATAACAGTTACATACCAATAAAACATTTAAAAAAAGACTAGCCTGCTGGCCTTACTGAGTCGATAGGAACATTAGCACAAACTATTTAGGAGGGATATCACACCTGGCACAAATGATTGTCTAGTTGTGTTTTTCCTGCTCAGGTGTGCCCTATACCTGTGCCCAGAGGGGAGTAGTTCAAAGTCCGGGTACAGGGGGTGGCTTGGGTCTAAAATGATTTTGTGAGCCTTGCGGAGGGCCCTGACCTTAAAGATCTAATATCCAGGCCTGTCTGTTTGACTCCAAGTACCTTGCTTGCTGTGGTGATAATCCTTCTCAGCATATTTCTCTGGCTGACAGTGGCATTGCCAAACCAACAAACAATACAAAAAGTTAAAATACTCTCAATGAAACATTTGTAGAACAGAGTCAGTATAGTACAGTCTACATTAAAAKATCCYRGCTTTTTGAGAAAGTACAGTCTCKGTTGGCTCTTTTTGTAGATCAGGTCTGTACATTTACTCCACAGAAGCTTATTGTCCAAGAGGACACCCAGGTATTTGTATTCCTCTACAATCTCTATATTCTGACCTCTGATAGATGTTGCAGAGGTAGGTGTTGTACACTTCCTGAAGTCTATCCACATCTCTTTKGTCTTGTTGGTATTGAGGACCAAGTGTGATTCCTCACACCACTCTACAAAGTCATCTAGGACCRGGCCATGATGTTCCTTGATCAGCCTGTTGCATGATGACAAGGCCTCCCCCTTTTTCCTCCAAACATAACGATGGTCATTATGACCAAACAGTTMTATTTTTGTTTCATCAGACCAGAGGACAGTGTMATCAGCAAACTTAAAAGTTGCATTCGATGCTAATGCAGAACGCCACAGGATGTTTTTGTGCTGGTCAAGTCTGGGGTGAACCAAGGGCTATATCTGTTCTTAGTTCTACATTTTTTGAATGGGGCATGCTTATTTAAGATGGAGAGGAAAGCACTTTTGAAGAGCAACCAGGCATCCTCTACTGACGGGAATATCAATATCCTTCCAGGATACCCGAGCCAGGTCGATTAGAATGGCCTACTCGCTGAAGTATTTTAGGGAGCGTTTGACAGTGATGAGGGGTGGTCGTTTGACCGCGGACCCAATACGCACGCAGGCAATGAGGTAGTGATCGCTGAGATCCTGGTTGAAGACCGCAGAGGTGTATTTAGAGGGCAGGTTGGTCAGGATGATATCTAAGAGGGTGCCCATGGTTACGGATTTAGGGTTGTACCTGGTAGGTTCATGATGGTAGGTTGATGATTTGTGTGAGATTGAGGGCATCTTGCTTAGATTGTAGGACGGCCGGGGTGTTAAGCATGTCCCAGTTTAGGTCTCCTAACAGTGGATACAGTTGAAGTCGGAAGTTTACATACACCTTAGCCAAAGACATTTAAACTCAGTTTTCCACAATTCCTGACATTTAATCCTAGTACAAATTCCCTGTTTTAGGTCAGTTAGGATCACCACTTCATTTTGAGAATGTGAAATGTCAGAATAATAGAGAATGATTAATTTCAGCTTTTACTTCTTTCGTCACATTCCCAGTGGGTCAGAAGTTTACATACACACAATTAGTATTTGTAGCATTGCCTTTAAATTGTTTAACTTGGGTCAAATGTTTCGGGTAGCCTTCCACAAGTTTCCCACAATAAATTGGGTGAACAGAGCTGGTGTACCTGAGTCAGGTTGTAGTCCTCCTTACTCGCACATGCTTTTTCAGTTCTGCCCACAAATTTTCTATGGGTTTGAGGTCAGGACTTTGTGATGGCCACTCCAATACCTTGACTTCGTTGTCCTTAAGCCATTTTGCCACAACTTTGGAAGTATGCTTGGGGTCATTGTTCATTTGGAAGACCCATTTGCGACCAAGCTTTAACTTCCTGACTGATGTGTTGAGATGTTGCTTCAATATATCCACATAATTTACCTGCCTCATGATGCCATCTATTTTGTGAAGTGCACCAGTCCCTCCTGCAGCAAAGCACCCCCACAACATGATGCTGCCACCCCCAGTGCTTATGGTTGGGATGGTGTTCTAAGCTTGCAAGCCTCCCCCTTTTCCTCCAACATTAACGATGGTATTATGGCCAAACAGTTCTATTTTTGTTTCATCAGACCAGAGACATTTCTTCCAAAAAGTACGATCTTTGTCCCCATGTGCAGTTGCAAACCGTAGTTATGGCTTTTTTATGGCGGTTTTAGAGCAGTGGCGCTTCTTGCTGAGGGCCTTTCAGGTTATGTCGATATAGGACTTGTTTTACTGTGGATATAGATACTTTTGTACCTGTTTCCTCAGCATCTTCACAAAGTCCTTGCTGTTGTTCTGGGTTGATTTGCACTTTTCGCACCAAAGTACGTTCATCTCTAGGAGACAGAACGCTCTCCTTCTTGAGCGGTATGACGCTGCGTGTCCCATGGTGTTTATACTTGTGTACTATTGTTTTACAGATGAACGTGTACTTCAGGCATTTGGAAATTGCCCCAAGGATGAACCAGACTTGTGGAGGTCCAATTTTTTTCTGAGGTCTTGGCTGATTTCTTTAGATTTTCCCATGATGTCAAGCAAAGAGGCACTGAGTTTGAAGGTAGGCCTTGAAATACTCCACAGGTTCACCTTCAATTGACTCAAATTATGTGATTTAGCCTATCAGAAGATTCTAAGCCATGACATCATTTTCTGGAATTTTCCATGCTGTTTAAAGGCTAGTCAACTTAGTGTATGTAAACTTCTGACCCACTGAATGTGTGAAATAATCTGTCAACAATTGTTGGGAAAATGTATTGCGTCTTGCACAAAGTAGATGTCCTAACCGACTTGCCAAAACTATAGTTGGTTAACAAGAAATTTGTGGAATGGTTGAAAAACTAGTTATGTGAACTTCCGACTTCAACTGTAGATGGGGGTGATCAATTCACATATGGTGTCCAGGGCACAACTGGGGGCCAGGGGGGTCTATAACAAGCGGCACAGTGAGAGACTTGTTTCTGGAAGGTAGATTTCTTAAAGTAGAAACTCAATTATTTGGGCACAGACCTGGATAGTATGACAGAACTCTGCAGGCTATCTCTGCAGTAGATTGCAACTCTGCCCCCTTTGGCAGTTCTATCTTGTCGGAAATGTTATAGTCAGGGATGGAAATTCGGATTTTTGGTGGCCTTCCTAAGCCAGGATTCAGACACGCTAGGACATCCGGGTTGGCGGAGTGTGCTAAAGCAGTGAATAAACAAACTTAGGGAGAGAGCTTCTAATGTTAACATGCATGAAACCAATGCTTTTACAGTTACAGAAGTCAACAAATGAGAGCACCTGGGGAATGGGGGTGATGCTGGGGCCTGCGGGGCCTGGGTTAACCTCTACATCACCAGAGGGACTTTGACAGCAAGGGCACTTATGTCGTTAGCTCTTTTGTGTTCATATTATTGGATTTAATATTTAATTGGGAATGTATTCAGCAGCATAGTACAAACACTAGCACATTCTGCAAGTCTACAGTTTTTTTAATTGTCGGATACCATTTCCCCCAAGAGTCTCTCTCTTTCTCTTCTATCCATCCTCCCCTGTATGCTAAGCCCTCCTTCATTCTCTCTCCTCCTCAGCCAAACATCTCCTGGCCCACTGTTCCCCGGAAGGCCGTCATTGTAAATAAGAATTTGTTCTGAACTGACTTGCMTAGTTAAATAAAGGTTCAATTAAAAAAGAAAGTAATTATGGACGTCAACACGGCGACACTCCATCTTAACTCCTCCCAYATTTACTGGATTGGTTGAACAGTGCAGAAGAGAACCTCCCCTGACAGTTTTTTTCTTCTTCTCGTTAAGACCAGTATGTAGGGGATATAGTTTCAGGTGTTTTATTTTACACCTGCTAAGTTAGGTTACTTGTAAAACTAACAAAACAGTCAAACAACCCCCCCCCCTGAGCCTCCGTCGCGTCTCACCATCCCTCACCGGAATCCATTTGAGTTTCTGCTCCTATCACCCCCGACCCTCTGATTAGAGAATGAGAAAGTGTGTGTGTGAGAGAGAATGAGAGAGATTTATCAGAAAAACAACCTTGTCTCTGTAGCAGCCGGCCAGCGTATTGAATAAGGTGTTTTTCTCACTCTACCTGCAGTTTTAATAAGGCTTTTTGTTTTCACTGCTCTAGCTATCAAAGGCCGTGTGTGTTCACATGCGTATGTACACACATGCAGTTGTGTATTTGTGTGTGTGAGAGAGCATGCATTTGTGTGTGTGTGTGCTAACCTAAGCCAGATCTGTTTGGGCACGCTCTCCTGACTCATCACCCCTTCCTATTCCAGTGTCTGTCAGGGGGCTTGTAAAAGTCAAGAGAAAGAAAGAAAGATGAAAGAAGTGAAAAGTCAGTTTTGTCTACCCTCCTCACTGAGTCCCAAAGCAGAGCTTCTGAATTCTAGGCATGGAACAGACCAGAGCCGGCTCCAGCAAGGTAAACCGGAGGCTAGCAAACAAATTTGAAGAATGGTGCTGTGTGCTTATGAGGGGGAAGTAGTTTGAAGAGCCGGTCTTCGCGGTCTCGCTCACCGTGTTCTAAAGAAAGACAGCTGGACGGGTTGAGAAACACCCGAGAGGAGGGAAAAGAGGCAGGGAGGGTGGGGTGTTGTTGGGATATCGCTTGAGATAGGCCACTGAAGCAGAAAGGGATGCTCTCTGCCAGCTGTTTGTTCCTCACACTGGAACGTGTGTGTGGTGTGTGTGTGTGTGTGTGTGTGTGTGTGTGTGTGTGTTGTGTGTGTGTGTGTGTGTGTGTGTGTGTGGTGTGTGTTGTGTGTGTGTGTGTGTGTGTGTGTGTGTGTGTGTGTGTGTGTGTGTGTGTGTGTGTGTGTGTGTGTGTGTGTGTGAGATATATTAGTGGGGGAGAAGGAACACATGTGCTCTTGAATATATGTAAGTGTGGGCGTTTGTGTGTGTGTGTTTGTGTTTCCGTGTGTGGATACGAACGGTGTATTTTTTGTGTGATGTGTCTGTGGTGCGTGATCCTCCCCTGGAGATGTGGTGGATGAGTGCAGCCCAGCAGGCTAGTTCTTCCTCTGAGCTCTGTGTTAATTAACTTTGCTACTATTACAGCATCATGCAACCAGGAGCCTGTGTGTGTGTGTGTGTGTGTGTGTGTGTTGTGTGTGTGTGTGTGTGTGTGTGTGTGTGTGTGTGGTGTGTGGTGTGTGTGTGTGTGTGTGTGTGTGTGTGTGTGTGTTTGTGTGTGTGTGTGTGTGTAGCAGGAAGGTACTTTTCTCTCTGGTCTGTGTGAAAGATACAGATAATGTGTGTGTGTGTCTATATAAAGATGTGAACAGTTCTAGATTGAAGGACGGTTAGAACTGAAGGACGGTTGTAGACTGAGAGGTTGATGACTGAAGGAGGTTGTATGACTGAAGTACGATTATAGACTGAAGGACGGTTGTAGAACTGAAGGACGGTTGTGAGACGGAAGGACGGTTGTAGACACTGAAGGACGGTTGTAGACTGAAGGAGGATTGTAGATGAAAACGGTTTGTAGACTGAAGGACGGTATAGACTGAAGGACGGTTATAATGACGGTTGTAGACTGAAGGACGGTTATAGACTGAAGGACGGTTGAGGGTTGTAGACTGAGGAGGTTTATGAGACTGAAGGACGGTTATAGAGTCGTTGTAGACTGAAGGACGGTTATAGACTGAAGGACGGTTATAGACGGTTGTAGACTGAGAGAGACTGGGGTTATAGAGGTGTAGACTGAAGGACGGTTATAGTAAGGACTGAGACTGAAGGACGGTTGTAGACTGAAGACGGTTGTAGACTGAAGGAGGTTTGTAGACTGAAGGAGTTGTAGCTTGAAGAACGGTTGTAGACTGAAGGACGGTTATAAGTGAAGGATGGTTTATAGACGGTTGTAGACTGAAGACGGTTATGACGTTGATAGACTGAAGGACGGTTTATAGACTGAAGGACGGTTGTAGACTGAAGGACGGTTATAGCAGGAGCGTTTGACGGTTGTAGACTAAGGACGGTTATAGACTGAGGACGGTTATGTAGACTGAAGGAGGTTATATGACTGAGGATGGTTATGAACGGTTGTAGACTGACAGGAGGTTATAGACGGTTGTAGACTGAAGGACGGTTATAGGACTGAAGGAGGTGTAGACTGAAGGTACGGTTGTAGACTGAAGACGGTTGTAGCTGAAGGACGGTTGTAGACTGAGGAGGTTGTTAGACTGTTGTAGAAGAAGTGTACGATGAGGCGTTATAGACTGAAGGATGGTTTATGACGGTTGTAGACTGAAGGCCGGTTATAGACGGTTTGTAGACTGAAAGGACGGTTATAGACTTGAAGAGACGGTTGTAGACTGAAGGATCGGTTATAGACTGAAGGAAGGTTTAGACGGTTGTAGACTGAGGACGGTTATAGACTGAAGGACGGTGTAGACGGTTGTGGACTGAGAGAGGTTTAAGATGAAGGAAGGTTATAGACGGTTGTAGATGAAGGAGTTATAGACTGAAGGACGGTTGTAGATGAAGAGGTTGTAACTGAAGACGGTTGTGACTGAAGTGACGGTATAGACTGAAGGACGGTTGTAGACTGAGGACGGTTGTAGACTGAAGGAGGTTGTAGCTGAAGGAGGTGTATAGACGGTTTGTAGACGAAGGAGGTTAGACGAAGAGGTGGTAGACTGAAGGACGGTTGTAGACTGAAGACGGTTGTTAGACTGGAAGGACGGTTGTAGACTGAAGGACGGTTGTAGACTGAAGGAGGTTGTAGACTGAAGGCGGTGTAGCTGAAGGACGGTTGATAGACGAAGGACGGTTGTAGCTGAAGGGTTGTAGCGAGGTTCATGAAGGAGGTTTTAGACGGTTGTAGACTGAAGGACGGTTATAGACTGAAGGAACGTTATTATATAGATTGTAGATTGAAGGAGGGTTATAGACTGAAGGACAGATGCTGTCATATTCAAGTTTTGTGAGACCACAGATGTGTTGAATGTTTTTTCGCCGCTTGGAAATGGGTTGAATATAGATAAAGCTGTTACAAACTATCAGGCAGGACAGTGTGTGTGTGTGTGTGTGTGTGTGTGTGTGTGTGTGTGGTGTGTGTGGTGTGTGTGTGGTGTGTGTGTGTGTGTGTGTGTGGTGTGTTGTGTGTGGTGTGTGGTGTGTGGTGTGTGTGTTGTGTGTGGTGTGTGTGTGTGTGTGTGTGTGTGTGTGTGTGTGTGCTGTGTGTGTGAAGTGAAGACAGATTTCAATGCACCTCAGTGTGATGTGAGAGCATGTACTTAGTGTTGATGGGCATGGTTCGCTAGCTATCGAGTATATACACGAGTCCGTTCGGATAATCACGTCTATTCAACTTTTAAAAAATATAGTGTTTAGACCTTTTTAAAATGAACAGCTTTGTCTAAAATTAAATTTAAATTGCCCATGTTACACTTGTTACACAAAGGATATACCATGACATATTGAAATGCCATAATTCAATCAAATAACTTTAGATGTATGTTTACAGTGCTTCGGAAGTATTCAGACCCTTGACTTTTTCCACATTTGTGTTACGTTAAGCCTTATTCTAAAAGGATTCAATCCTTCTTCTTTTTTTGAAATGTATTACAAAACCCGGAAATATCACATTTACTACACATCTGTTCAAAAGTTGGGGTCATTTTAGAAATGTCCTGTTTTTGAAAGAAAAGCAATTTTTTTTGTTCTATTAAACATCAAATTGATTAGAAAGTACAGTGGAGACATTGTTAATGTTGTAAATGACTATTGTAGCTGGACGGGGCTCCTCTTTCTATTCTGGTTAGAGCAGTTTGCGCTGTTCTGTGAAGGGAGTAGTATACAGTGTTGTACGGTCTTCAGTTTCTTGGCAATTTCTCACATTGGAAATAGCCTTCATTTCTCAGAACCAAGATAAGACTGTAATGAGTTTCAGAAGAAGAGAGGTTATTTGTTTCTGGCATTTTGAGTCTGTAATCGGAAACCCACAATGCTGATGCTCCAGATACTCAACTAGGCTAATACTGAAGGCCAGTTTGATCTTTAATCAGAACAAAGTTTTCAGCTGTGCTAACATAATTGCAAAGGTGTTTTCTAATGATCAATTGCTTTTAAATTTATAACTTGGATTAAGACACACATGCATTGGAACACAGGAGTGATGGTTGCTGTAATGGGCCTCTGTAAAAAAAAAATTATAATAATAATTGCCTATGTAGATATTACATAAAAATCTGCAGTTATCCTGCTGCAGTAGTCTTTACAACTTAACTGTCTACACTCTATTTCTGATCAATTGATGTTATTTGAAATGGACAAAAAATTTGCTTTTCTATCAAAAACGAAGGACATTTCTAAGTACCCAAACTTTTGAACGTGGTGTAACTTTTCGCCCTTTACTCAGTTACTTTGCTGAAGCACCTTATGGCAGTGATTACAGCGCGAGTCTTTTTGGGTTTATGAGCTACAAGCGTGGCACACTGTACTTTGGGGAGTTTCTCCATTATTCTCTGCAGATCCTCTCAAGCTCTTTCAGGTTGTGATGGGAGCGCGCTGCACTGCTATTTTCAGTCTCTCAGAGATGTTCGATCTGGTTCAACTCTGGGTCTGGACTGGCCACTCACGACATTCAGAGACTGTCCTGAAACACTCCTGCATTGTCCTTGGGGTGTGTGGCTTAGGGTTGTTGTCCTGTTGGAAGGTGGACATTTGCCCCAGTCTGGGTTGAGCGCTCTGGAGCAGGTTTTTTTCAAGGATCTCTCTGTGCTCTTGCTCCATTCATCTTTCCTCGATCCTGGAAGTCTCCCAGTCATGCCGCTGAAAAACATCCCACAGCATGATGCTGCCACCACCATGCTTCACTGTAGGGATGTGCCTGGTTTCCTCCCAGACGTGATGGCTTGCATTCAGTGCAAGAGTTTGCAATCTTGCGTTCATAAGCAGAGAATGTGGTTTCTCGATGGTCTGTGAGTAG
>NC_036869.1:21624207-21631610 GCF_002910315.2 Salvelinus sp. IW2-2015 | reverse complement strand
TGTCTCAGGATGTGTGTCTGTCTGATTGAAGTGCCACATCTGAATAGGACCTATCAGCTAGAGAAAGCCACTGAACGCAGAAAGGGATGCTCTCTGCCAGCTGTTTGTTCCTCACACTGGAACTTGTGTGTGTGTGTGTGTGTGTGTGTGTGTGTTGTGTGTGTGTGTGTGTGTGTTGTGTGTGTGTGTGTGTGTGGTGTGTGTGGTGGTGTGTGTGTGTGTGTGGTGTGTGTGTGTGTGTGTGTGTGTGTGTGTGTGTGTGTGTGGTGTGTGTGTGTGTGTGAGAATATATTAGTGGGGGAGAAGGAACACATGTGCTCTTGAATATATGTAAGTGTGGGCGTTTGTGTGTGTGTGTTTGTGTTTCCGTGTGTGGATACGAACGGTGTATTCTTTTGCTTTAGGTGCCTTTTGGCAAACTCTAAGTGGGCTGTCATGTGCCTTTAACTGAGGAGTGGCTTCCGTCTGACAACTCTACCATAAAGGACTGATTGGTGCAGTGCTGCAGAGATGGTTGTTCTTCTCGAAGKWTCTCCCATCTCCACAGAGGACCTCTGGAGCTCTGTCAGAGTGACCATTGGGTTTTTAGTCACCTCCTTGGTCCTCCCTCCCTTCTCCACGAATTGCTCAGTTTGGCCGGGCGGCCAGCTACGGACAATTCCTTCGACCCCATGGCTTGGTTTTTGCTCTGACATTCACTGTCAACTATGGGACCTAATATAGATAGGTGTGTGTGTGCCTTTCCAAATCATGTCCAATCACTTTAATTTACCACAGGTGGACTCTAATCAAGTTGAAGAAACATCTCAAGGATGATCAATGTAAACAGGATGAACCTGAGCTCAATTTCAAGTCTCATAGCAAAGGGTCTGAATACTTATTTAAATAACATATTTATGTTTTAAAAATGTCTAAAAACCTGTTTTTTCTTTGTCATTATGTGGTATTTTGTGTGTAGATTGATGAGATTTTTTATTTTATTTAATCCATTTTAGAATAAAGCTCTAATGTGGAAAAGGTCAAGGGGTCTGAATACTTACGGAATGCACTGTTAGCATTGAGCTAATGCTGCTTCAGACATCACGTGGCTTTGACAGTAGACTACATTGTTTACATTTGCGCACTGTAAATGTAGCCTACAGTAYTGAGAATGCACAAAGTGATTGTTTCATGTTAAAGCAAATGTTTCTATCTCATGGGCTATGGGTTATTATGTGTTGCATTTTACATTTTAAAGGCATTTCACTATCATAATGCATTTAGCCCTCTGGCGAACCCTGACAACAGTATGCTATTTTCCCAACTTCAAAAAGCGATTGGTCGACAGGCTAGGACCAATGGAGTGTCCACAAGACCTGACAGATCAATACAAAACACTCACCAGAAACCTTTTTGGGAAACAGAATCAGTTCAAATGCCCAWCYGTAGTATGTGTCTGTGTGTGTTACTGCGTTTTTTATGTGGATCAGTGTCTGTGTGTATTTTGAGAAGGATACGTTTTTGTGTGTGTGTGTGCATTCTCTAGGTTGAACTGGGGCATTCTCCCCCCCCCCCCCCCCCTCGAGGCCCCCATTATTAGTCAGATAATGCTAATTCTGCACACAAAAAAACCTGAGTTAGACTGGCCCACTAGGCTACAAATGGACCAGCCCATCTGGCATTTGCGCCTGTGTGTGTCCCCCTCTAGGTGTGAGCTCACTGTAAAAGACGAACAGTCAGCCGTCAGACTGAGACAGATGTTCGAGTGGCTGCTGGTTGGCACCATAGCCATGGTGATTATAAGAGGGGGCTCGGTTAATTGGCTTGTGTTAGCCCTCTCTGCTGGCTCTGTTCTGTCTGTCTGCTCTCAATGTCACCTTTTGCTCCCTGAAGAGGTGCTTTAATCAATGCAGTCTGTGGAGGTCTGTGTGTATGGGGGGGTGGCTAAATTAAGATCTGTCAGTCAAACAAAGAGTCTAGCTGTGCACGATTATATACCCCCACCTCTTGCACAGATTCACACACACACACCTGCAAGCAGTGTTGCGCACGCAAGAGTAACACACATATTCTATATTCTTAGCATAGTGTCGCTGTCAGATGAAAACCTTGTTATTCCAACTTTTCCAATTTGAAGTTTTGACATGTATTGAAAGCAGTAACTCCTTTCCCAAAACAAGATGTTGTTTTGTCATCCTGTGGAAGTACTGTGAAGGATATGATGTTTTTCGGGAAATTCATTTTCTTGACTGCTGAAGCCAGTTTGTCGGATTTTTCTACAAACGGCAGTTACAGTAGCTGTTGGCTTGTTTGTGTTTCGTTGTTCTGTAGAACGCAGTTTGTCAACCCAAATGGGGATAATGACGTCTCTACTCTAAAGGCTGTTGTTGTCATTGGTGCTGTGTATGGGTGAGTTAGGGGTTGCGGAAATGGATACAGGCAAGCGGTACTATTCTGTATTTGTATTTAAGTACAATGTTCGCATGAGTTGTCTGTKTGCTACACTCTTAGGAAAAAAAKGTGCTATCTAGAACCTAAAAGGGTTATTCGGATGTCCCCATAGGAAAACTCTTTGAAGAACCCTTTTTGGTTCCATGTAGAACCCTTTCCACAGAGGGATCTACATGAACACCAAAAGAGTTCTACCTGGAACCAAAAAAGGGTTCTACCTGGAACTGGAAATTATTCTCCTATGGGGACAGCTCAAGAACCTTTTTTGGAACCCTTATTTCTAAGAGTATATATTACCAGTCATGGCCAAAAGTTTTGAGAATGACACAATTATTAATTTCCACAAAGTTTGCTGCTCAGTGTCTTTAGATATTTTGTCAGATGTACTATGGAATACTGAAGTATAATTACAAGCATTTCATAATGTCAAAGGCTTTTATTGACAATTACATGAAGTTGATGCAAAGAGTCAGTATTTGCAGTGTTGACCCTTTCTTTTCAAGACCTCTGCAATGCGCCCTGGCATGCTGTCAATTAAACTTCTGGGCCAATCCTGATTGATGGCAGCCCTTCTTGCATAATCAATGCTTGGAGTTTGTCAGAATTTCTGGGTTTTTGTTTGTCCACACCCCTCTTGAGGAGATGACCACAAGTTCTCAATGGGTTAAGGTCGGGAGTTTCCTAGCCATGGACCCAAAATATCGATGTTTTGTTCCCCGAGCCACTTAGTTATCACTTTTGCCTTATGGCAAGGTCCTCATCATGCTGGAAAGGGCATTGTTTGTCACCAAACTGTTCCTGATGGTTGGGGAGAAGTTGCTCTCGGAGGATGTGTTGGTACCATTCTTTATTCATGCTGTGTTCTTAGGCAAAATTGTGAGTGAGCCCACTCCCTTGGCTGATAAACACCCCCTCACATGAATGGTCTCAGGATGCTTTACTGTTGGCATGACACAGGACTGATGGTAGCACTCACCTTGTCTTCTCCGGACAAGCTTTTTTTCCGGATGCCCCAAACAATCGTTAAGGGGATTCATCAGAGAAATGACTTTACCCAGTCCTCAGCAGTAAAATCCCTGTAACTTTTGCAGAATATCAGTCTGTCCCTGGTGTTTTTACTGGAGAGAAAGTGTCTTCTTTGCTGCCCTTCTTGACACCAAGCATCCTCCAAAAGTCTTCGCCTCACTGTGCGTGCAGATGCACTCACACCTGCCTGCTGCCATTCCTGAGCAAGCTCTGTACTGGTGGTGCCCCGATCCTGAATAACTTTAGGAGCGGTCCTGGCGCTTGCTGGACTTTCTTGGGCACCAGAAGCCTTCTTCACAACAATTGAACCGCTCTCCTTGAAGTTCTTGATGATCAGATAAATGGTTGATTTAGGTGCAATCTTACTGGCAGCAATATCCTTGCCTGTGAAGCCCTTTTTGTGCAAAGCAATGATGACGGCACGTGTTTCCTTGCAGGTAACCATGGTTGACAGAGGAAGAACAATGATTCCGAGCACCCACCCTCCTTTTGAAGCTTCCAGTCTGTTATTCGAACTCAATCAGCATGACAGAGTGATCTCCAGCCTTGTCCTCGTCAACACTCACACCTGTGTTAACGAGAGAATCACTGACATGATGTCAGCTGGTCCTTTTGTGCAGGCTGAAATGCAGTGGAAATGTTTTTTGGGGATTTCAGTTTCATTTGCATTGCGTTTTGCATTACAATTATCTGATCACTCTTCATAACATTCTGGAGTATATGCAAATTGCCATCATACAAACTGAGGCAGCAGACTTTGTGAAAATTAATATTTGTGTCATTTTCAAAACTTTTGTCCACGACTGTAGTACTATGTTAGGATAGGGTAAAAGGCAGTAGTATGTGTGATTTGTAAACATTTTGTGTAAGCTTAGGTTAGGGGTCAGGAGTTAGTAAACAGTAGTTTGTGTATTGGTGCTATGTAGGTCTAAGAGTTATGGGGTGGATAAAGTGAGTTAGGAGCGGGTAAAATTGTTGTGTGCTTAGTGTATTAATACTGTATAAGAGTGAAATAGGGATGAGTAAAGACAGTTGTTGTGCTCGGTGTTTACCACCAGTCTCTGGGCTGGATGAATGTTCTAGAGAGCCTCTGGACCAGGGCCAGTCTGGCCACACTGGGCTCTGTGTGTGTTGGAAATGTGGAAAAGCCACAAACAGGACAGTCACTCAATAAGGCTGCAGGCTGCATGATGTGGCACTGACTAGAACAGGCCTGGGCAAAGGCCGGCCCACGACCTGATTTCAATACGGCCCACGGAATCATGCTCAGATCACATAAAGAATTTGCGATTTAGTAAAGTTTTGAAAAACGTATTTGTTATTCAAATTAAAAGCCCAATGAATACTCGCCTTAGCATAATGATTTAACTCCCACCGCTTGTGGGACATTTATTTTGAAGGCACGTACAAATAACTACTGCACGAGGACAGTGACTGACAGGCTGACACACACGTCACAGTTACAAATAGTAGCTAGCTAGAAATTGTGCAAAAATGTGTTTTTCAAAGAAAAGGAAAGTAGACAATGAATGTAGGGTGTTCCAGCAAGAGTGGACATTGAAATAGTTCTTTATTGAGGTATCAGGGAAAGCTGTGTGTTTAGTGTGCAAAGAGAGCATCGCTGTCTYGAAAGACTACAACTTGTCCCGACACTTCTAGACGAAGCATGCAGAGAAATATAGGAATATGTCTTCTGAGCAGAGGGCAAGTGCATCGAAAGAGTTACTTTCTCAGTTGCAAAAGCAGCAAGGACTTGTCACAAAACTGCATCCAGCAAACAAAGGAATTGCGAGAGCCACAAAATTCCTAAACATAGCAAGCCAGTCGCTGAGGGCGAATTCATTAAGGAATGTTTAATTGACTCTGCAGAAATACTTTGCCCAGAGAAGAAAGAGCTGTTTGAAAATGTTTCCCTGTCAAGATGAACAGTGACATGTGTGTTGAGGACATTGCAGAGAATATGTAACAACAGTTGAAAGACAGATTTCACCTGTTTCTCCTTGGCCCTGGATGAGAGCAGTGACGGCGCAGTTGTTGATATTCTTATGAGGCATAACCCCAGACTTTGAAATTACAGAGGAGCTTGCTTCAGTGCAGTCAATGAAGAGCACAACCACAGGTAAAGATTTATTGGAGGAAGTTAATAAGTGTGTGGCAAAGCTGGGACAGACTTTTGAAAAGTTATCCAGTGTGACCACTGATGGGTGTCCAAACTTGACAGGAAAAAACATTGGCCTTTTGAAAAGGATACAAGATCATGTAGCTGAGCTGAACCCAGATCACAAAATTATTTTCCTGCATTGCATTATTCATCAGGAGGTGCTCTGTAAATGTGATCTGAAAATGAGCCATGTTGTGGATACAGTCACTAAAGTGGTCAACTTCATAAGAGCAAAATCTTTCAACCACAGGCAGTTTGTCTCACTGTTGGAAGAGACAGAGTCGGGTCATGCACATCTCGCCTACCACAAAAACRTGAGATGGMTGAGTTTGGGGAAGGTGCTTAAAAGGATGTGGGACCKGARGTCGGAGATTGCTGAGTTGAAWGACAAATATGTAGATTTCCCTCAACTGCAAGATAAATAATGGTTGGCTGATTTTGCCTTCACCGTGGACATCATGGCCCTCATGAATGAACTGAATTCCAAACTACAAGGGAAGGGCATTTTTGCACATCAGATGTACAGCCTTGTCAAAGCCTGAAGGGAAAATGACTCCTCCTGACCTGCCAAGTAGAAGCCAACAATCTCAGCCACCTTCCGACACTACTAGTCTGTTCCCTATCAGATGACCAGCGGGAGAAGTATACATCGCTGCTGCGTGCTTTGAACAGTGAGTTTTGTCGTCGTTTTGAGGATTCCAAAGTGTTGGAAAATGACATGCTGTTGGTTTCCTCTCCCTTCACCTTCAATGTGGATAATGCTCCCACTGACCTGCAACTTGAGCTTATCGATCTTCGGTCTGATGCAGTGATTGGAGAACTATTCAAAACAATGTCACTGATGAGGTTCTATGCATCTCTCGATGAACAAATCTTGTCAAAGATTAGGAGTCATGCTCAGAAGATGTTTGTACTGTTTGGATCAACCTATGTATGTGAACAGATATTTTCAGTGATGAAATATAACAAGTCAAGGCACAGATCATCTCTTACTGACTCTCACCTCTCAGCAATCCTGCGTATAGCGACGTCAGAAACTATACCTGACTTCACTGCTCTGGTCAATGCCGATCAGAGACTTCACTTCTCAAACTGATTGAGTAGTTTAAATGTAATGTTGAGCTCTCCCTTTCTTGTGTTTTTGTGCAGACCTGTTAACAAGAGTTCTGTCCGTGGTGCTGAATGCACAGTGTACTTTTCCCTCTGTGTAGTTCATTGCATGTTTTATAATGAAAATACCTACCAATTTGAGAAGGAAGTTGCCTATCTGGATGTGATTTACAGTAGATATATGTGTCAACACAGTCATACACATGATGTATAATCCTGTAATATGAATCTGGCCCGCGATGGCAAAAATATATTCTAATGTGGCCCTCCATGGAAAATCATTTCTGAGGCCTGGACTAGAAGGTGTGTGTGTGTGTGTGTGTGTTTGTGTACAGAGACAGCACCTTGTCAATCCAATATGACTTTCACAGACCATTCAAACCCCATTCCCACAGTATTTGGTCATAGAGCCGTTACTGGCCCTTAAAGGGATATTCCAATGATAGGGGCAGTAACTAGCCATTTTAAGGTTCGGTCTGGTTATACGGCAGTTAATGGTCATAAGTTAGTAGCTGGTCCTTAAAGGGACGGTCTATTAAGTACACAGTACCATTCTCTCCTCTATAGAGGGTGGTCACAGAGTCGGGTCACACACTAAAACACTGGACAGGAATTCCACTGAACATACAGTTGAAGTCGGAAGTTTACATACACTTAGGTTGGAGTCATTAAAACT
>NC_036869.1:21602862-21623223 GCF_002910315.2 Salvelinus sp. IW2-2015 | reverse complement strand
AAGAAATGGTGCTCTTGGAGTGCTTGAAAAACTGATTTAAATGTATTTGGCTAAGGTCTATGTAAACTTCCGACTTCAACTGTACGTGATCCAAGGGAGAGCTAAACATTCCACTCATTCCTATGGGTGTGTGTGTGTGACGCTGAAATCAGAGGTCACACGGCGTAGCATGTCATATATACACTACATGACCAAAAGTATGTGGACATCTGCTCGTCAAGTATCTCATTGCAAAATCATGGGCATTAATATGGAGTTGGTCCCCACTTTGCTGCTATAACAGCCTCCACTCTTCTGGGAAGGCTTTCCACTACCTGCTGGAACATTACCTGCTTCCATTCAGCCACGAGCATCAGTGAGGTTGGGCACTGATGTTGGGCGATTAGGCCTGGCTCACAGACGGCATTCCGATTCATCCCAAAGGTGTTTGATGGGGTTGAGGTCAGAGCTCTGTGCAGGCCAGTCAAGTTCTTCCACACCGATCTCGACAAACCATTTGTGTATGGACCTCGCTTTGTGTCAGGGGCATTGTCATGCTGAAACAGGAAAGGGCCTTTCCAAAACTTTTGCCACAAATTTGGAAGCACAGAGTCATCTAGAATGTAATTGTATGCTGTAGCGTTAAGATTTCCCATCACTGGAACTAAGGGGTGATTCATCACTCCAGAGAATGCGTTTCCACTGCTCCAGAGTCCAATGGCGGCGAGCTTTACACCACTCCAGCTGATGCTTGGCATTGCACATGGTAATCTTAGACTTGTGTGAGGCTGCTCGGCCATGGAAACCCATTTCACGAAGCTCCCGACAAACAGTTGTTGCTTCCAGAGGCAGTTTGGAACTCGGTAGTGAGTGTTGCAACCAAGGACAGACGATTGTTGCTCCTAGACGTTTCCACTTCACAAGAACATCACTTACAGTTGACCGGGGCAGCTAGAGCAGGGCAGAAATTTGATGAACTTGTAGGAAAGGTGGCATCCTATGACGGTGCCACATTGAAAGTCACTGAGCTCTTCAGTAAGGCCATTCTACTGCCAGTGTTTGTCTATGGAGATTGCATGTGTGTGTGCTCAATTTTATACACCTGTCAGCAACAGGTGTGGCTGAAATAGCCGAATCCACTTATTTGAAGGGGTGTCCACATACTTATGTATGTACATATAGGTAGAGATAAAGTGACTAGGCAACAGGTTAGATAATAGACTGTTGCAGCAGTGTATGTGATGAGTGTATAAGTCAAATCAAACTTTATTTGTCACATGCGCCGAATACAACAATTGTAGAACTTACCGTGAAATGCTTACTTTACAAGCYCTTAACCAACAGTGCAGTTCAAGAAAGAGTTAAGAAAATATTTACCAAAAAACTAAAGTAAATAATAATAAAAAGTAATAAAATAACAATAACGAGGCTATATACAGGGGGTACCGGTACAGAGTCTGTGCGGGGGTACAGGTTAGTCAAGGTAATTTGTACACCCAGTGTGTACAGTAAGTGTGTGTGTGGGGCGACATTGTGCCTGTGTGGGAGTGTCAGCGTTAGTGTGTGTAGGTAGAGTGCAGTGTGTGTGCATAGAGTCAAAAAGAGTTAGTGCAAAAAGGATCAATGCAGATTTTCCGGGTTGGTTAACTATTGAGCGGTTTTATGGCTTGGGGGTAGAAGCTGTTCAGGAGCCTTTTGGTCCCAGACTTGGTGCTCCGGTACCRCTTGTCGTGCGGTACCATAGAGAACAGTCTATGACGTTGGTGGCTGGAGTCTTTGAGAATCTTTAGGGTCCTTCCTCTGACACAGYCTGGTATAGAGGTCCTGGATGGCAGGGAGTMCGGGCCCCAGCAGTCTGATGCCGAGCAGTTGCCGTACCAAGCGGTGACGCAGCCAGTCAAGAKGCTCTMAATGGTGCAGCTGTAGAACTTATTTGGGATGTGAGGGCCCGTACCATATCTTCTCAGCCTCCTGAGGTGGAAGAGGTGTTGTCATATCCTTTTCATGACTGTGTTGGTGTGTTTGGACCATGTTAGGTCCTTAGCGATGTGGACATTGAGGAACTTGAAGCTCTCGACCCGCTCCACTACAGCCCCTATCAGTTTCCTGTAGTCCACGATAATCAATTTTGTCTTGCACACATTGAGGGAGATGTTGTTGTCCTGGCACCACACTGCCAGGTCTCTGACCTCCTTCCTATAGGCTGTCTCATCGTCGTTGGTGATCAGGCCCACCACCGTCATGTCATCAAACTTGATGATGGTGTCGGAGTCGTGCGCGAGCATGCAGTCGTGGGCGAACAGGGAGCACAGGAGGGGACTAAGCACGCACCCCTGAGAGGCCCCTGTGTTGAGGATCAGCGTGGCAGATGAGCTGTTGCCTACTTTCACCACCTGGGGGTGGCCCGTCAGGAAGTCCAGGATCCAGTTGCAGAGGGAGGTGTTCAGTCCCAGGGACTTTAGCTTTATGATGAGCATGAAGGGGACTATGGTGTTGAACGCTGAGCTGTAGTCTATGAACAGTATTCTCACATCAGTGTTCCTTTTGTCCAGGTGGGAAAGGGCAGTGTGGAGTGCAATAGAGATTGCGTCATCTGTGGATCTGTTTGGGCGGWATGCGAATTGGAGTGGGCCCAGGGTTTCTGGGATGATGGTGTTGATGTGAGCCATGACCAGCCTTTCAAAGCATTTCATGGCTACCGATGTGAAGGCTACGGGGCGATAGTTATTTAGACAGGTTACTTTGGCGTTCTTGGGCACAGGGACTATGGTGGTCTGCTTGAAACATGTAGGTATTACAGACTGGGAGAGGCCAGGGAGAGGTTGAAAATGTCAGTGAAGATACTACATGCTCCGAGTACCCGTCCTGGTAATCCGGCCTTGTGAATGTTAACCTGTTTAAAAGGTCTTACATCGGTTTCGGAGAGCCTGATCACACAGTCATCCGGAACAGCTGGTGCTCTCACTCATGGTTCAGTGTTGCCTGTCTCAAAGTGAGAATAGAATGCATTTAGCTYGTCTGGTAGGCTTGTGTCACTGGACAGCTCTTGGMTGGGTTTCCCTTTGTAATCCGTGATAGTTTGCAAGCCCTGCCATATCCAACGAGYRTCAGAGCTGGTGTAGTAGGATTCGATCTTAGCCCTGTATTGACGCTTTGCCTTTGTCATCAGAGGCTGTAGAGGGATTTCTTATACGTTTCTGGATTAGTGTCCCACTCCTTGAAAGCGACAACTCTAGCCTTTAGCTCAGGGCTGATCTTGATTTCACACCAGTCTTTGTTGACAAAGAGACACACCCCACGGATCTTACCGGACATGGGGTTCTGTCCTGCCGATGCATGGAAAACCCAGCTAACTGTAAATGATCCGTGTCCTTGTCCAGCCATGACTCCGAAATGCATAGTATATCACAGTTCTTAATGTCCCACTGATCGGATAGTCTCGAACAGAACTCATCCAGTTTGTTCTCCATTGATTGCACGTTCGCCGTAGTCTCATCAATGTGCCCGCATGGCGACCTCCATGGCAACGTCCTTTCCTCTTCCGAGTGTCGAGGATTAGGGCCTGGTCCGAGGTGGGCAGTGTGTCCTGTGCCGAAGACTCATTGAAGTAGAAGCCTTCGTCCAGATTGAGGTGAGGGATCGCTGTTCTGMTGTCCAGAAGATTTTTTTTCGGTCATAGSAAACAATGGTGGAAATATTATGTCCAAAAAAATGGTAAGATCAGCGTAAAATAGCAGAAATGGTCAGAAGCCCGTAAAACGGTGGCTAAGCATCCCAGCGCCATCTTCAGCTATGTGGGCTGAAAGATATCAATGACATAAACGTGTTTCGGCTGTTCCAGTGTTTGGGTAAGCAGAAAGGGCATTGAACATAAACACTGAGACACACACGCTCCATGACGCCGCTTCCCTTGCCATGGTCTCTAGGCTCTGCAGTTTATCTGTCCAGACTTTGTTTAAACAGGTGTCACACACTCAACACAGACGCACCTACTCCACATAATCCCAACAGATGCACACACACACAGCAGGGGGCCATTAAGACACACATTCAAGAAGGCGCATGCAAGCCTGGAGGTTCACCTCACACAGACCTGAGCGTTACCTAAAGCAGAGATCCATGATACTCCCTRCAGTCCACAGGTAACCGCCATGACCTGACCGGACCATGCCCAAAAGCAAATAATCTGTCTACTCCACATACATGCCAACTAGGCTGCATTAACCTTCAAAACAGGAAGCTTAGAATCGGCCAATAAGGGTATATCCATGGAAATAGAAGTCCACTGTTTTTTTTGTTAAATACTTTTCTTAGAAACGTACACATCTGTGGTACTGAGGTACCATGTTGCAATGAGTTTTTCCATTGCAAATGTGCTTACAAAAATGGTACAATAGCACATCAGTTGGCCCCTATAATTCCAAGGTCTCAACAATTTCTTWATTTTTTTCATYTTAGCCACATACTGTGTACACAGTCCACAATCATAGGGTATCTCGTAATGACAAAAGAGAGATTGTTTACTTCTAAGAGCCTGTTGTGTTGCAATTGGCGAAATATGAGATTGTAGGGGTTTACGTGGCAAAGAAAAACATAATCTGTCTGCTATAAAGACTCCACCCTAATTCAGGATGTTCTTATATAGATTACTTGCATATTTGAAGGATTTAATCAAGACCCACAATGCAGCAGTGTCTAGTTTTTCTTCCACATTATAATCTGCCGGATCTCAAGAYGCACACACACACACACTGATCTATCTTCACACGCCAGCGCAGATATAGGCACACGCAGATCTGTGGYACCCCACATACACACATCTGTACTGATCCACACATACAAACAAACACTTCCGCACTGAGCCACACACACTCCCCTACCTCCCAGGGGAGTGTGTCAGGGCCCTAACTGATTAAAGCGTGGCATTGGTTGGTGGCTCTGTCAGCGTCATGGAACACAGGCAGTTGTGTGGATGGCCTGCCACCCAYTTCCCAGGTGACAGATTCTCTTACGTGTACATCTGCTGTGGACCGAGTTCTTGCCCCCCCCCAGCAATAAGGCATCAATAATAATAGTAGCCGGGTTGGGTAGGTTACTTTTTAGAAATGTAATCCGTTAGTTACTAGTTTCCTGTCCCAAATTGTAATCAGTAATGTAACTTTTGGATTGCCCAAACTCAGTAACGTAATCTGATTACATTCCGTTACTTTTAGATTACATGTCCCTTAARAGGCATTAGAAGAAGACAAAACTGTATGTTACCAATTGAATGACATCTATTGTAGGATACATCAATGTTAAAGTTTACATAGCTGGCCATATATGGATGTTAAATGTTACTCTATGGGTTGGTTATGTAGGCTTCTTCTGACCCATCGCCTTCTACTACTGTACATATAATACTGTACATATAATACTACGATTAAATTAGATCTTTACATTTAAAAACCAAAGTCTATCAGAATTCCAGTCATTCCAATAAATGTTACACCCCTTGATCTTCAAGAATAGGACTTGGAAATATGGAAGTATAGATTAGCCAAATGGTTTTACCTAAACATAACCCCAAAACTAAGGATTTATTAGCCAGCCCTACTCTGTTGTTGTCATGGAGGACTGATTGGGCTCCTTGATTTGAAAAATAAATGTTGTGCTCATGGAATGGCATGCTTTGAGCACTACTGAGAATGGCTATTTTACATGTGAAAAATGAATGCCATTTGCTATAGGCCTATTGTTTACCTTTTTGTTGGTGACACTTTGATATCTTGATAATATGCAGCTGTTTTAAAGGGATAATCCACCAATGAAACAATAATAAAACAGTCGCCCGCCTCTGTTTTTGGTTTWAAAAAAAGGGATGGTCCTGGAGAAATATAACGACTCTCAGATTAATACACAGAACTATGGATGCAAGGACTGACCATCCATGATATCAAAATTGATTGTTTTAACCATGTTATGAGGCTATATAATGTGTATTTACATTTACTTCATTCACAAACATTGGATAAAAACAAGCTTATATTTTGGGTTCTCCTGGAGTGTGACAGTTGAACTAAGCTCATGAGGCATTTATAAGTTATGTTCTTCWAGAATCAACAGATACACAGTACCAGTCAAAAGATTGGACACATCTACTCATTCCAGGGTTTGTCTTTATTTTGACTATTTTCTACTTTGTAGAATAATAGTGAAGACATCAACACTATGAAATAACACATATGGAATGATRTAGTAACCCCAAAAAGTGTTAAACAAATAAAAATATTTGTTATATTCTTCAAAGTAGCCACCCTTTGCCTTGATGACAGCTTTGCACACTCTTGGCATTCTCTCAACCTGCTTCATGAGGAATGCTTTTCCAACCGTTCCAATCATTCCCACATATGCTGGGGCACTTGTTGGCTGCTTTTCCTTCACTCTGAGGTCCAACTCATCCCAAACCATCTCAATTGGGTTGAGGTCGGGTGATTGTGGAGGCCAGGTCATCTGATGCAGCACTCCATCACTCTCCTTCTTGGTCAAATAGCCCGTACACAGCCTGGAGGTGTGTTGGGTCATTGTCCTGTTGAAAAACAAATGATAGTCCCACTAAGCGCAAACYAGATGGGATGGCGTATCGCTGCAGAATGCTGTGGTAACCATGCTGGTTAAGTGTGCCTTAAATTCGAAATAAATCATGACAGTGTCACCAGCATTGCACCCTCACACCTCCTCCTCCATGCTTCACGGTGGGAACCACACATGCAGAGATAATCTGTTCACCTACTCTGCGTCTCACAAAGGCATGCTGGTTGGAACCAAAAATCATACATTTGGACTCATCAGATCAAAGGACAGGTTTCCACCATCTAATGTCCATTGCTCGTGTTTCTTGGCCCAAGCAAGTCTCTTCTTCTAATTAGTGTCCTTTAGTAGTGGTTTCTTTGCAGCAATTCGACCATGAAGGCCTGATTGACGTAGTCTCCTCTGAACAGTTGATGTTGAGATGTGTCTGTTACTTGAACTCTGAAGCATTTATTAGACTCAGAATGTGTTTAATGTCACTCATTTTGTTGGTGGAGGGCTGGGCCAGTCACACCTCTCGCAGCCTATGCATAGCTCTGCCTGCAGGGCTGTGGATCCTCCAGGTGTGGGTCTGTGGTGGGGGGGAGGGGTGTGGTAGGCCTCGTCTTTGCCGGTCTGAAGCTGGGCCTGGGTGGTCTTTGTTGCGCTGGCTGTAGTGGGCGTTGAGGTTGGTGGTGCTGTGGCCATGGATGGGGGGGTCCAGGATGCTGGTCCGGGGTGTTGTCTCTGATCTCGAGAGACAACGCTCCGCTGTTCCTGGGTGGAGAGTTTGGGCTGCAGTTTAAAGCAATGTCCTTGAGAGTCTTGGCAAGGWTGGGGACTGTCTCCCTGTACAGGTGAACATGGTCATAGAGACAGTCCAGATYGAGGGTGGGATGGTGGGCCAGGTGTACATTGGGTCGCAGGGCACAGTCCCATGGAGAGACTGCGGTTTATTCTTTGGTTTGTGGCAGGGTGGAAGTCCYTCCTCTGTAGAAGGGTTGACACCACGATCCTGGAGTTGGGGAAGATTGCGGAGGCCTTCTCAATCACTCCCCGTAGTGAAGTCGCCACCCTCTCCTGCTGAGCACGCAGGTCGTTGCTTCCGGTGTGTATGATTATGTGGCTTGGGGACCCGAGCTGGGCCTTATCAAGCAGCTCCATGGCCCTCTGCGTTGTTGGGCACCACACCTTTCTCCTTTTGTGTCTAGGGAAAAGTTTATTCTCCTGAACAAACTTCCCATTTGAGTCCAGCAACAGGGCAATGTCAGACAGTGTTTCTTCTGGGGTAGAGGGGGGGCTTGTCTGTGCCAGTGCTGCTGTCAGTGGGAGGCTGTTCTGTGGGCTGGGGGGGAGGTGTGCAGCAGGCAGGGCTGGGGAGGCCTGGCTGGTTGGGGTGGGCTCCTCTGCTGTGTGAGGGCAGGTCACAGGGTGGTGCTCTAGCTTCTCCTGCAGCCTGTCCTCTGTTCTCTTTCTCTCCTGCAGCTCCTCTCTTAGTGTGGTCAGCTCCTTATTACTGCACTGCCTGTCTTTTTGGAGCTCTCTCTCTCTCTCTCCTTCTCTCCCGCTCTCTCTCTCTCTCTTTCCAAGATGAATGATTCATGTTGATGACCCCTACAGAACAACACATCTGCTTCGTGCCCATCACATACGTTCTTTTTGTTCCTCTGTCCTTCTCTGCCGTTCATTTCTCTGCTTCTCCCAAGTCTGCACACGTCTAGATTGACTGAGTCGTTGTTTATTGCGCAATGTCTCTATTAAATAAGCAGCAGGAGCGCTGATCTARKATCAGGTCATGTATTCTTACTCATTATGACAGTAAAGGCTAAACTGATCCTAGGCCTACTGTAGATCAGCACTCCTACTCTGAGATGGTTTAATGGTACTGCTGGCCCTGGCTGGTGGAGTAGCTGACGCAATCAAAGAGGGGGAGAGAGGTTCAAACAACCACAGATGTTTCTGATGAAATGAGAATCGGAATGAATAGTAGCTGTATCTTGAGATGTTTCCATAAAACGCAGCCAGTCTATTTTCTGTGTGTAGTCGTTAAAGTTCGGGTCAACTCCATGTCGAGTCAGGAAGTGAATCGAAGTTCATTGTGTCTTTTTTTGTTTCRGGAGTTTACAATGCTTGACTCACGAGTGGACTTGACCCGTTTCTTTTATTTTTYMAWTTTTTTTTACCAGGTAAGTTGACTGAGAACACATTCTCATTTACAGCAACGACCTGGGGAATAGTTACAGGGGAGAGAAGTTGGGATGGATGAACCAATTGGAAGCTGGGGATGATTATGTGACCATGATGGTATGGGACTGTAGCCAGGACACCGGGGTTAACAACCCTACTCTTACGATAAGTGCCATGGGATCTTTAGTGACCACAGACAGTCAAGACACCCGTTTAACGTCCCATCTGAAAGATGGCACCCTGGACAGGGCAATGTCTCTAATCACTGCCCTGGGGCATTGGGTTATTATTATTATTATTATTATTATTTTTAGACCAGAGGAAAGAGGGCCTCCTACACTACTTCCAGCAGCATCTGGTCTCCATCCAGGGACCAACTAGGACCGATCCTGCTTAGCTTCAGAGGCAAATCAGCAGTGGGATGGTGTGCTACTGACTTGAATTGGAGTGAAAGTAGACCCAATTCTAGTGACTGAGGTATCAACGTCTATCTCTTGCTATTATAAATTGATGTGTATTTACCATGTTATCACTAAGTACCCAATAGGAATGTTGCAGATAATGTTTTAGTACTTTAGTACAGATAATGTCAAAATAGTACTACCTACGGTATGTAATGTGCTCATGCTTTGCTTCCTTAGTGTACAACTTGAAAGCGGCGGCACTAAGTGACAGTCAGTCAGCTCTTATTATACCTCCACCTGTGGATGGGCGTTTTAACTTCCATCAACGATTGTTCGTACAGCTGCTCCTGTGTTGTAGAGGTGGCTTCGTTTGTATGATGCCAAAATAGGCCCAATGAATAGTCCTTTTAAAGCCGGCGCAGTCATTGACTGGTCAATTATGGTCTATCTACTATTATGCTCTATTGGGTTTGAGGTCTATAGGTGGTCTGCTAACGATGACGGGCCTGTTGACTTTGCTCTGGTTTGGTGTGGTTTTAGGGGTTGAGTGGTTTTTAATGTGTAAGGAGGATTGCAGACAGCTGTTGGTTTCTGTCAAGACGAGGGACTCGGGGTAAAGAGCGTCTGGCTTTGTTGTTTTTCAAGACCTTGGACACACACACACACACACACACACACACACACACACACACACACACACACAGACACACACACACACACACACACACACACACACACACACACACACGCTACTAATGCAAACACCCATAGACGGAGACACATTTTGTCCACACAATCGCGCTCGCGCAGACAGGCACCACACACACACACACACACACACAACACACACACTCCACGGTGTTGTGCTGTGTGAGCCTGCAACACTTATTTATTTGCGAGCAGCAGGGGGAAAAAAACTGTCAGTGATGTGTAAATTCACTATAAATTATTACAACCGTTTCCATCACCCAAAAGACGGACAGTTTTCTAAATTCTCTCTGTCCGTCAACTCCCCATATCTCCCCCCCCGCTCCCTCTCTCCCTGTAACAGATAAACCGGCTACAGACGGTCTGCTTTCTCTTTTGTAGTCTCCAAGTCTGTGATGGACATGAGAGATAGAGCGTTTAAATCTAATGGAAAATGAAAATAGCGAGGGTGGGAAGCAAGCAGGCAGCACAGCCCCCCCCCCCCCCCCTCCGATTTTGACTCCTGGCCAATCTAGTGGAAATTGCTCTGCCTCCAGGGCAAGATTCATCCTAATAGACCTGCTTCTCTTTCCACAATCTCTCTCTTTGCCCTCTCCACCTTTTGTGCAGACCACAGGAGGCTGGTGGGGAGGAAGGCTCTCAATAAAGGTATCAACCACATGGAAACCATGTGTTTAATCCCATTCCGTTCAGCGCCATTACTATGAGCCCGTCTCCCCAATTAAGGTGCCGCCAGCCACCTGTGGTACAGGGCCCCCGATCTCTTGCTCCCTCATCCAATCTGCCTTTCTTCCTGTCCTCTCTCCCCTCCTCCATGTCGGCTCTGTACCTCACTCTCCCTGTTCCCCACCTTTAGCACAGACCCCTCTGATTGTTTTTGTTCCCTCTTCCTCTTGTCACAGAGGACTGTGCTTCTGCGCTGCTCTACACTGTCTGTTCTTTCAGCCTAATGGACAGCTGTGGTCTCATTTCTATATTTAACATCCTATGATGAAGTTTCTCATACTCTCAGCCCCGTGTGTGTGTGTGTGTGTGTGTGTGTGTGTGTGTGTGTGTGTGTGTGTGTGTGTGTGTGTGTGTGTGTGTGTGTGTGGTTTGTGTGTGCTGGGTTGAGGAGTTGTGTCTGGTGGTGTGTCGTGTGCTGGTTGTGTATTGTTTTCGGTGTGTGTGGTGTAGTTTTGTGTGTGTGCTGGGTTGAGGAGTTGTGTCTAGGTGCGTGTGTCCGTGTTGGTTGGTGTATATGTTTATCTAGTGTGTGTGTGTGTGTAGTTTGTGTGTGTGCTGGGATGAGGAGTGGTGTCTAGGTGCGTGTGTCCGTGTGCTGGTTGGTGTATATGTTTATCTAGGTGTGTGTGTGTGTGTGTTGGGTTGAAGAGTAAGTAATAGTACTAAGGGATCAGCTGGTGGTCTGGTCATATCAGTCCAGATTATAGAGCTTAGTCCTTTATCCACATCTCACTGTAATTAACAAAGAGAGAGAGAGAGATAGGGGGGAGGGAGTGCTGGAGAGAAGAGAGAGAAAGTGAGATGGAGAGATGGAGAGGGGTATTAAAAGAAGCACGCACGGACGTGTGTACACACACACCCCCTGATCCCCCCCCCTCCCCTCCACACAGACACCCACCAGGGAGAGGAGAGTGGATTGTGTGTAATGACAGAGTGTGCTAGTGGACTGTGTATTTGTGTACATGATTGTACATGTGGACCTAAGTACTATGTCCAGAACAAATAGCAGTGAGGATATGAASCGAAGCGCTGTGTGGCTTATACTAGAGAGCAGTTACAGTTCAAGACCTCTATAATATCCCAATTTGTGGGTCGACTATACAGACTGGGCGGGATCCACCGGGGGCGCTGGACTGGGTATGTGACACATCTGCCTGCACAGTAGTGAATCGCTCTCCACCATATATTTAGGTCAGAGGTCGACAGAAGAAATGTCGGGCCCTATGAACGCGTGTGCAAATTCATGCACGTTTGTGTGAAATGTGGTGCAAAGGATGTGTGTGTGCAATGAAGTTGTCATACGTTGCCTATGCGATATAGCTTGTGTTCTACGCTGGAGCTCCTATGTGTTACTAAATCCACGGTTTTAGTCAGGCAGTGCTAAACACGTAGTGTCAAAGGTCTTTACTTTATGTAACTTTATGTAAATAAGGAGTAATTCACTATATAAACATCCAAGGGTCACATTGTACATTTAATTTGAACATCCACCACTAATATGGATGGTAGATGGTGTTATATTGTGTAATGTATGTGTGGATACTATCCAATTCAATATGACTTTATTATCCCTCATGGGGGAAATTGGCTACGTCTTTACTTGCAAAAAAAATAAAAAATAAAACTACAGAGGAACATTGCAATCAGCGTAGCTCCGCGATTAAAATAATCGCAGAGGACTAACGGGCAGTATCAAGAAATACCGTAGCTTCAGAAACATCGATAGCAGACATCCTAGAGACTACACACGGAATTGAGCTAACTTCGACTCGATCGTATCTCCGTTCCTTCTTAGATGTTGATCATTAAAATCATTTGAAGAAATAATTATGATGCATCATTTCCCTTTTTTAGAGGAATGACTAAAAGAAATCAAAGTAACACTTTTTTTTAAAGAAGATACTGTCTCAGCTTTGATATTTGGCTCGCTGTTGTTGTTGGCCGTCTGAGTGATGCATTGAGTAATATACAAACCATAGACAGTGGTGTGTTAAGGGAAGATTTGGTCGACAGAGAGATAGATGGGGGGGTGAAGGAGGATGAGAACATGAGACAGGCTTATCTGTCCGTCTGCTGCAACTGTCGTACGGGGGGGGATCCATAGAAAAAAACCTGTACAAGATGGGATTAAACATCTGCACACACCGTAGACTTACACGCAGCAGAGAGGATGCCATGCCATGTGCACACGTACAGTACAGACATGCACGCAAACACACGCCGAGCACGACATGCACCTGTCACTGAAAGTTTGAGTGATGACACACGGCGGCCTATTGGCATTTTCCGTTTACGGTGGAGAGCAGATAGGGGAAGAGAGAGGGAGGATGGGGATGGAGGGAAAAATAGGTTACATTTAGGGATGTTGTTACTGCTATAGTAAGGCATTACTAGCATGGGGACTGACTATCCTACTCTCTCTCTCGCTCTCATATGTAAGAGAGTACTTGGAGAGCTCATTCCCTCACATTGAAACCTGAACTGCCTATTAAACCTCTCTCTGCCTCTCTCTATCTCCCTGTCTCTCCCTGTCTCTTCTGCCTCTCTCGCTCTCTCCCCTCTCCTGTTTCTCTGTCCTCTCTCTGCCCTCGCTCTCTCTCTCCCGTCTCTCTGCTCGCACTCTCTCTCCCTGTCTCTCTGGCTCTCTCCGCTCGGCTTCTCTCCTTGCTCCTGCTCTGCTCCTGTCTCTGCCTCTCTCTCCCTGTCTCTCTGCCTGCTCGTCGCTCTGCTTCTCCCTGTCTCTCGCTCTTGCTCTCCTGCTCCTCTCTCTCTGGCTCCCTGTCTCTGCTCTGCTCTGCCGGTGTGTTCCTCGCGCGCTCTCCTCTCCCTGTCTCTCTGCTCTCTCTGCCTCGCGCGCTCTCTCTCTCTCCCTAACCTCACTCTGCTCTGCTCGCGCGCCTCTCTCTCTCTCCCTATCTCTGGCTTCTCTCCTCCGCTGTCTCTCTCTCTCCCTATGTCTCTCTCTGCTCTTCTGTCTCTTTTGCCTCTCTCTCTGCCTCTTTCTACATCTTTCTCTCTCCTGTCTCCTCATCTCTCTGCCTCTTTCTCTCTTTTTCTTCTCTGCCTCTCCCTTTCTCTCTGTCTCGCTCTCTCCCGTCTGTCTTTTCTGCCTGTCTCGCCTCTCTCCCTGTCCGCTCTCTTTCGTCTCGCTCTCTTTCTGCTCGCTCCCCCCTGTCTCTCTGCCTCTCCCTGTCTCTCTGCTCTTTTCTCTCTCCCTGTCTCTTTTCTCTCTCCCTGTCTCTTTCTCTCTCCATCTCCCCCGTTTCTCTCTGCCTCGCACTCTCTCTTCCCTGGTCTCTCTGCCTCACTCTCTCTCTCTGTCTCTCTCTTTTTCTGCCTCGCTCTGTCTCCCGTCTTTCTGCCACTCTCTCTCTCTCCCCGTCTCTCTCTGCCTCCGCTCTCGTCCCGTATCTCTGTCGCTCTCTGCCTCGCCTATCCCTTTCTCTCTGTCACTCTCCACCTCTCTCTCCCTGTCTCTCTGTCTCTCTCTGCCTCACTCTCTCTCCCTGTTTCTTTCTGCCTCTTTCTCTCTCCCTGTCTCTTTCGGCTACTCTCGCTGTCTCTCTCTCCCTTCTCTCTGTTCTCGCTCTCCCTCTCCCTGTCGCTCTGCCTCTTTCTGCTAGCTCTCTCTCTCTCCCTGTCTCTTTCTGCCCTCCTTCTGCCTCTTTCTGCCTCTCTCTCTCCCTGTCTCTCTCTGCCTCTTCTCTCCCGTCTCTCCCCATCTCCATCCCTGTCTCTTTCTGCCCCTCTCTCTCCTGTCTCGTCTCTTTCTGCCTCTCTTCTCTCTGCCTCTCCGCTCTCTGCCTCTTTCTCTCCCTGTCTCTTTCTCCTCCCTTCTCTTTCCTCCCTTCTCTGTCCTTTCTGCCTCACTCTATCTGTCCCTGTCTCTCCCTGTCTCTCCCTGTCTCTCTGCCTCTCTCTCTCTCTCCCTCTGTCTCTCTCCCTGTCGCTCTCCCTGTCTCTCTCTCTTTCGCCTTGGTCTTTCTCTCCCGTCTCTTTTCTCTCTCTCTCGGTCTCTCTCCCTCTAACTGTATTCTCTCAGGTATGTTCTGTGTAGTGGTAACCCTAATCTTGACCCATAGCCTTCAGATATAAACTGCTACAAAAATATCCTGCTCACACACATCCTGTTCCCCTCTTTCTTCTGTCTACTTTTCATCCTTGCTCTGTCTCTCCCGCACATTCTTCTGACTTTCTATCCCATATTTCTCTCCCTCCCTTTCTCACTCGTTCCCTCTGTCTCTGTCGCTCTCTTTCCTCTGTGTGTGGTGCTGGGCCATCCCAAAGATCAACAGCTGGCCACATCCTGTGCTCTCGCTCTCTCTCCCCCTCCCTTTTTCTCTCTCCCCCACTCACTCTTGGCCAGTCTACAGCAGTATGGAAAATGAATAGAGGCAGGCACTGTGGTGCTAGCGATGTATGTAGACTGAGCAGGCAGTGCATGGTTGGAGTATGAGTAGTACTTCTTAGGCGTATCATTCCAAAACCATACTGGCAGTGTGGCAGGGACAGTGTTATGGCTGTTGTATGTGTTATGCTTTAACCTTTAACGTATCCTATGTTAACTGTATGACGGTGTAGAGTGACCGTATGACAGTGATGTGGAGAGGAAGTGTGGGTCTGTGTGCATGATTAATGTGTGTGTGTGTGTGTGTGTGTGTGACATGTGTGTGCTCGGGGTTAGCCCTTCAGTTGTTTTGTGTTCGCTGAGGTGAACAGAGCATGCCACACTATTGACTATGTATCACAGCAAATCCATACTGTCTGTCAGCCCCACACACACAACACACACACACAACACACACACAACACACACCACACACACACACACACACACACACACACACACACACACACACACACACGTCATTGACAACTGACCTTTGCACGCTGCTCGTGAGAAAATTGGTTGTGGGATCAACTGACCAGCAGCCGCTGTCAATCAAGTGGTCCTGCTCGATACGCTCCCCTTCATTCTGCTTCATTACCTTATCATGTTTAATATGGGACCGGGATTGGATGGAGGGATTGGGTAGGGAGGAAGGAAGGAAAATAATGTATAGGGAAAGGTAGAAGATGAAGGAGAGGAGAGGAGAAGGAGAGGAGAGGAGAAGGAGAGGGAGAGGAGAAGAGAGGAGCAGAGAGAGCCAGAGGTAAAAAGGAGAAGCATACATTGAAATTTAGAGGTGAGTCTAGTTCAAACACACACCTGCATGCGCACGCACTTAACAGACAGTCATTCATACACGACACACACACACACAGTGATGATAGCCGTACCACATTGAGCCCTGGGCCTCAGCATGCTGGCAGACGCTGCCGTGTCTGTGTGTGTCTGTGTACCGTCTGTGTACTGTGTGTGTGAATTTGTGTGTGGTCTGTCTGGTGTGTCAACATAAACTCTTTTAGCATCTCCAGGCCTTCGTTCCGGAGCGAGTGTGCTCATGAAGTGGCTATGTTGCACGTAAGAGTGATGATTTGAAACAGATCCTATAGGCTAGATTGAGTTATTTGGCAACTYTAAGTGACTTGAGTGATACAAACCTTTTGCATGTCTTTAGAAATCAAAACATGTGTATGGGCTGCGTGGTGCGACTRYAGGCYAATGATGATTTGAGAAAGTCGCAATAAAAGCTTACGTTCTCCAGGCTGGACAGCTGTTCTCTCATCAAGTGACTATATTATCACCCATCAGACTATTCTCAGTTTAATATTTTTCTTTACTAATATTTCAAATTAGTTTTGATTTAGAATGGCCATCATCAATTGGGCAGGAAGAGGGGCGGGGGAGGGGAATACATGTCATCTGTATGCACTCAAATAGGGAATGGAGGCCGTGCACTTCCTCATGGTCTGTTTTTCAGGCTAGGCTACTTCGTTTTTTTTTAGCCCAGCTGTGCTTAAACGCATGATACTGTTTTGTTGATAAGTGTTTGATGTGATTTTTGATTTCATTTGCATGGCTGTCAGAGTGGTTAGAGGGACAATAGAGCCAGGAGTACCAGGCCACTAGGACCTGATGGTAGTTAGTAGTGATGCACCGATATGACATTTTTGCCCCGATACCGATATCCAATATTTYCCTTGCCGTAAAATCCCGATACCGATAACCGATATTAAAACATTTTGCGGCCTTTTAAGCATTCAGTTAAATAGTTAACACACAGACCGCTGCGTCCATGTGTAAGGCTGGTTCGAATCCAGGCTGTATCACATCCGGCCGTGATTGGGAGTCCCATAGGGCGGCGTACAATTGGCCCAGCGTTGTCCAGGTTTGGCTGGGGTAGGCCGTCACTGTAAATAAGAATTTGTTGTTTAACTGACTTGCCTAGTTAAATAAAGGTTACACACACCAGACTGACCAAAAAGTTATTTTGTTGGCATTTACGTATGTCCCCATTAACAGTAAAACGTAATCAAAACGTATTTCTTTCACATACTTGCTGTGCTGTTTCGTTGTTCATTTGTTCAGTCCTTTCATTCTCAACCAGGATTTCTATGGAACGCCGTTTGGGTCTTTGCGTGTCAAAAAATATACAATTTAACACTATTTGACGTGTCAGGACCTGAATATGACTGCACGTCACATAATAATTTAACGGGTTCATACATTTTTTACGTAGTTACATATTACACTAGCACTCGTATTTCATATGTCACAATGATTCATCGATACGTATGCTATGATGCTGGTAAAGTTGTCTCGCGCACCTACAGTGCTGGTCATAAATAAAAGCTAGCTAGACTCAAGAGCAAACATGTTCTTCCCCAAAAACATTATCAAAAGGACAATCTGTTTCAGTAGCTATAGATAGCTACTAACTATATAGCTAGTGTCATCATCTTAAAATAACCCAATTTATAAGACAGTTCTATTCTATTAATGGATGGTCGGACCCATCTATGTGAAGCGAGCCACAATAAAGATTAGCCACAATAGTGGACTTTGCGGTAGCCTTCAACATAAAAGTATGGCATAATTCTAGTATTGTATTTATTTGCCGTTACTGTCAATGTCACTTTTATTTTGAAGGCAAACCGCAAATTACACTATTGTGTCTAATCCTTATTGTGGCTAGCTTCACAAACACACAACCCGGTCCGGTCGAGCCTCACAGCCAGATGAAGCTAGCTGGCTGCTTATAACGTTAGCTTTGGGGAACAGGCGTTAAGTAGCTGGCTAGCTGTTTATTTTCCAAGAACTAAGTTCAATTTCAGTAGGCCAACAACAAGTGCCACCTAGCTAATACTTACTCACAAGGATTCCTAAACATGCTAAGGAATAAGAAATGCGAGCTGCAGGGTCTACTGGACATGCGTTTTCAGGCCTGTTTATTGGAAAGTTGTACTGCGGTCTGCCTCGATGACTGCTAGGTGTGGCGCAATAATACGGTCACCGCAAAACAGCCCCGACATGTGAGCAGGTGTGTTTTATAGAAGAGCGAAAGATACAGAGGACAAAGACAGTTGTGTGTGTCTGTGTGTAGTGTGTGTAGGCTTGTGTGTTGTGTGTGTGTGTGTCGTGTGTGTGGTTGTGGTGTGCTGTGTGGTGGCTGTGTGCGTGTGTGTGTGTGTGTGTGTGTGTTGTAGGCTGGAAGAGGTGTCTCGCCCTCAACCTGCTCAATTCGAAATTCCTGTCTTCCTCAACATATCTCAGTGTAATATTTAACAACCTCAGCCCCCTCGGGACACAGGGGACCGGAAGAGCGTCTGTGAGGCGTCTGCAGATCACACACACAAACAGTGCATGTATAGTGCACCCGAAGTGCAGAGGACACACACACACACACAGTATACTTTATTAGAGTCATACTGCAGTGCACACTTTCACACTCTGTGCATAGGCTTACTCTCTGTATGACACCCATCGGCTATCCACAGGTAGCGCTTTAATAAAGGTCGTAGGGTGCTCTACGTGTAACCCACACCCCGATCAGAGCACGTTTCAATGAGGGCTCACTGCAAACAATCGTACAATCAGACAAACTACCCTTTCATACATTCCAGTGCATATGCATGCATACATAGGGGAGAGTGGGGTAACTTGAGCCAAAAGGGTAARTTGAGCCCCCCCTTGTTTCTAGGAAACCATACGGAAGATGAATCRTTTGACCAAATATTTWGGCAGAGGTCATCATTTCATGGAGTGTGTGTGAAGGATGAAACCAACATGGGAAAAGTGGTAAGCAAGTTAGGTCCCCCCAAAAATATTAATTTGTTGTGTTTGAGGTTTCATGATGCTTGTATCTTAACCAAAGTAGACMATTTTTAGAATCTTCTATACATCCGTTTGGGTCCCTATAAGCTTCAACATGAGGTCCTAAACCASTGGTCACCAAGCAGTCGATTATAATCTCCAAGGCATTCCTAGTCGATSACCAAACATTTCTGTAAAAATCCAACGATAARGCCTTGCATTCCAATTTTCTCTTTTTTGTTTCCCGCGCTGTTGGCGGTAGAGGTGCGCTTGATTCAGCAGCCCTAGTGCCGGGAAAGCAAAATCTTGAACCATTTCGTATGTCTGAAGGTAGAACTCCACATAGCTACCCGGCAGGCTCAGAGAGCAGATCAAATGCACGTATAGGCCTGCCGCTGGCCAATCAGATAGCTCAGATCACCGTGTCTGCACAGTTTCCTCGAGTCATAGACTCTAAAAAATAAACCATCAAATGTGCCTTCTCTCTACTTCCACTCACGCTACAACCAGCACTGCAGCTGCAATTAAYGAGTACAGCAAAGTGTTCTGACAAGCTTGCGTTGTTATTCACTTTCTCTGGTCACAGGAGTAACAACATTAATTGGTGCACGAGGCAGAAATAATGCAGTGCGACTTGAGTTTTGCCATCAGCGTGGAAGACTTGTCCCCTTCTCAGCGGAGGAGAAGGAGGGTACGTCAAATGCAGAGGCACAAATTCATTATTCATGCTCACTCACGCGTACCTCCCAAGTCATACAACAAAGTATCTATTACCAGTTGGGTAGATCGTAATAATAACTGTAATATTTATTAAAATAAGGTATATATGTTTGGCAAACATGGTCTGAGAAGAACTACATTGCAGGGCAAATCAAGCATATAGCCAATATACAGTGATCATGTATTGGCCTATAGTCTAAGCCTACTGCACAAACCTCATTGCTACAGAAATGTTTTTAATTGGTTAATGTTCCGTTTCTTAAGTCAAAGTTGGGCAAAAAAATCTGACGCGGTAGATTTTGCTTGTATTATTGACAGAAAGTGATCTCGACTCAGAAAAGCTTGAAGACCACTGTCCTTAACCTAGCATGAAAGTGCATTCCTTGTAGCTGTGTGAGCTAATATAGTCAAACGTTTTGCTTTGGTAAGTTGAGCCAATGGCAAGGTTGAGCAAATGAAGTGTTTTCTTCCCAGCGTAATGCAAGGTGTAATCGCTGGGATATGAGGTAACGAAGTGCCTGGCCTATGTTAAAATTGTTTTCTTTTTTTAAGTACAAACGTGTTTGTTAGGTGTTAAAGGGATATTTCGGAGTTTGGCAATGAAGCTCTTTATCTACTTCCCCAGAGTCGGATGAATTCGTGGATACCATTTGTATGTCTCTGCGTGCAGTTTGAAGGAAATTGCTAATTAGCGTTAGTGCAGTGACTGAAAGTCTATGGTAACCGCTAGCATACTAAACTTCCTTCACACTGGACGCAGAGACATAAAAATGGTATCCACGAGTTCATCTGACTCTGGGGAAGTCCCGAAGTATCCCCTTTAGCCTGTGTTAAAAGAATGCTAAAAATGATTAAAAGAACAAAAAAAAAACGATTGCGAATTGTGGTTGG
>NC_036869.1:21593386-21602837 GCF_002910315.2 Salvelinus sp. IW2-2015 | reverse complement strand
CCCAATATACATAGCATGATTTGGCCTATAGTCTAAGCCACTGCACCAACTCTCTCATTGCTACAGACAATGCTTTTAATTGGTTAATGTTCCGTTTCTTAAGTCAAGTTGGGCAAAAAAATTCGCAGCGGTAGATTTTGCTTGATTATGTGACAGAAAGTGATCTCGACTCACAGAAAAGCTTGAAGACCACTGTCCTTAACCTAGCATGAAAGTGCATCCTTGTAGCTGTGTGAGCTAATATAGTCAAACGTTTTTGCTTTGGTAAGTTGAGCCAATGCAAGTTGAGGCAAATGGAAGTTTGTTTTCTTCCCAAGCCGTAATGCAAGGTGTAATCGCTGGGATATGCAGTAACGACAGTGCCTGGCCCATGTTAAAATTGTTTTCTTCGTTTTTAAGTACACAACGCTGTTTGTTAGGTGTTAAAGGATATTTCGGATGTTTGGCAATGAAGCTCTTTATCTACTCCCCAGAGTGCGATGAATCGTGATACATTTGTATGTCTCTGCGTGCAGTTTGAAGAAATTGCTATATATCGTTAGTGCAGTGACTGAAAGTCTATGTAACCGCTAGCATACTAAACTTCCTTCACACTGGACGCAGAGACATAAAAATGGATCCCACGATTCATGCTGACTCTGGGGAAGTCCCGAAGTATCCCTTTTAGCCTGTGTTAAAAGATGCTAAAAAAGAATTAAAAGACAAAAAAAAACGATTGTGTCGAATGTGTTGGAAAATAAAGACACACATGGTTTATAAAGCCAGTGGTAACATTATTCAGTACAGAAATGTCGTAGGCTGCTTAACTTACCCTGTCCTGGGCCAACTTACCCAGGTAAGTGTGTCAACGGCCAAGCGACCACTTTGTTTTCAAAACTATAATGTTTACATTCATTCTGATTATTTCCAGGGATACACAACATCCTGAAATACACCGAGTGTACAAAAAATGATGAACTCCTGCTCTTTCCACAACATAGACTGACCAGGTGAATCCAGGTGAAAGCTACGATCCTTTATGGATGCCACCTGTTAAATCCACTTTGAGACGTGGATTGTGTGTGTGCGCGCCATTCCGAGGGTGAATGGGGCAAGACACGATTTAAGTGCCGTTGACCGGGGTATGGTAGTAGTTTGTTTCAAGAACTGCAACGGTGCTGGGTTTTTCAGCTCAACAGTTTCCCGTGCGCAACAAGAATGGTCCACCACCCAAAGGACATCCAGCCAACTTGACACAACTGTGGCAAGCATTAGAGTCAACATGGGCCAGCATCCCTGTGGAAGGCTTTCGACACCTTGTAGAGTCCATGCCCCCGATGAATTGAGGCTGTCCCGAGGGCATCCTTGTTCTGAGTCAATATTAGGAATGCGTTCTGTACAGTCAGTCTATATGTAGATGTCTTTGTTAGAAAGAATGCTCTATTTCCCTTGACAGATTGATGCTGAATGTACAAAATGTCTGAATTTACTCTACTCTCCCCCACCCACCTACATACATACTGACAGAGAAATCAATTCATGCGCATTTCACACACATTATTACATATTAAACTCACAGTACTGTACATCCCACACCCATAATAAGCACGAGAAAAATGCTCACATACACTTAACATACCCCTTTAAGTGTACACACACACACACACACACACACACACACACACACACACACTCACATTCAATGGGTCATGAAGATGGCGTACAGAGAGGAGACATGCTCCGTGTCCTGTTAGCAGACAGAGAACAGTCTGTTACTTCTGGCCTTGCCACACACACACACACACACACACACTTCCTCACTAATTCAATAGGAAAGGGAAAAAAGAGAGAGAATGACAAAGAAAAAAGAATGACAGAGACCGAGAGAGAGAGATTTGTTATTGGAAACAAACTGCTGTTGAATGGTTTATTTCTTCCCTTGCTTTAAGTAAATCCCCTCATTAAAAAAACAGCAACAAACAAATCAGCATGACCCAGAGTGAGAGGAAGTAGGTCTCCAGGAACAAGCTCACTCCACTCCCACCACATGCTGGGGAGAGATCTCTCTCCGTCTCTCTCCAATGGATAAGCGGCTATGCAAGTTCATCCCAAAGACACATTTATACACACTCAAATGATAAATAACACACATTGGCTCGTACCCACTAACTATCGGACACRGCCTCCGATTTGAGACGATAGAAGCATGGACACGAGCTCACACAGAGACAGAAACACACACACACAGACTGCAGTTTCAGCAGAACTGGCTAAGCTCCGTAAACAGGTGGAAAACAGCACAACATCGCAGTTCAGCAGTGGCGAACGGAAAACAACGCTCCCTTTCACTCCTCTAATTCTCTAGTGTGTGTGTTTGTGTACATTATGTGGTTGTGTATGCGGATTTTGTTTGGGAGGGTGCAATCTTCATTGTGTGTGTATGTGCRCTTGCSTATGTGTGTGTGGGTCTCTATTGAATAGCTGGTGGATGTTTGCCTACAGTATGTGAATGTGTGTATTACTGTATGTGTGTGCATTTGTATGTATATTACCAGTCAAAAGTTTGGACACATCTACTCATTCAAGTTTTTTTTTTTTTTCATCTATTTCCTACGTTGTAGAATAATAGTGAAGACCTCAAAAACATGAAATAACACATATGGATCTGTAGTAACCCAAAAAGGGTTTTAAACAAATCAAATATATTTGAGATTTGAGAAGTAGCCACCCTTTGCCTTGATGACAGTTGTTTCACAGTCTCTTGGGCATTCCTGCTCAACCAGCTTCATGAGGTAGTCAACCTGGAATGCATTTCAATTTAAACAGGTGTGGCCTTGTTCAAAAGTTAACCTGTGGAATTTATTTGCCTTAATGCGTTTGAGCCAATCAGGTTGTGTTGTAACAAGGTAGGGGTGGTATATCAGTAAGATAGACCATATTTGGTAAAATACCAAGTCCATATTATGGCAAGAACAGCTCAAATAAGCAAAGAGAAATTGAAAAGTCCAATCATTCTTTAAGACATGAAGCTGCAGTCAATCTGGAAATTTTCAAGAACTTTGAAAGTTTCGTCAAGTGCAGTCGCAAAAACCATGCAAGCACTATGTGAAACTGGCTCTCATGAGGACGCGCCACAGGAAAGGAGACTCAGAGTTACCTGCTGCTGCAGAGCGATAAGTTCATTGGAGTTGGCCAGCGCTCAGACAAATTGCACCAAAATAAACTTGCTTCACAGCGTTCAAGTACAGACATCAACTGTTCCAGAGGAGACTGCGTGAATCAGGCTTTCATGGTCGAATTGCTGCAAAGAAACCACTACTAAAGGAACCAATAAGAAGAAGAGACTTGCTTGGGCCACGAAACACGAGCAATGGACACATTAGACCGGTGGAAATCTGTCCTTTGATCTGATGAGTCCAAATTTGAGATTTTTGGTTCCAACCACTGTGTCTTTGTGAGACGCAGAGTAGGTGAACGGATTATCTCCCCATGTGTGGTTCCCCCATGAAACATGGAGGAGGAGGTGTTGATTGTGCTTTGGCTGGTGACACTGTCAGTGATTTATTGGAAATTCAAGGCACAACTTAACAAGCATGGCTACCACAGCATTCTGCAGCGATACGCCATCCCATCTAGTTTGCGCTTAGTGGGACTATCATTTGTTTTTCAACAGGACAATGACCCAAAACACACCTCCAGGCTGTGTAAGGGCTATTTGAGATGGTATGGGATATGTTGGAACCGCAGAGTGAAGGAAAAGCAGCCAACAAGTGCTCAGCATATGTGGGAACTCCTTCAAGACTGTTGGAAAAGCATTCCTTGTGAAGCTGGTTGAGAGAATGCCAAGAGTGTGCAAAGCTGTCATCAAGGCAAAGGGTGGCTACATTGAACAATCTCAAATATAAAATATATTTTGATTTGTTTAACACTTTTGGTTACTACATGATTCCACGTGTGTTATTTCATAGTTTTGATGTCTTCWCTATTATTCTACAATCTCAAAAATAGTCAAAATAAAGAAAAAACCCTTGAATAAGTAGTTGTATCCAMACTTGACTGGTACTGTATGTATGCATGTACACACCACAACCCTGAAAGTGACACTCATTCAACAGCTCGACCGATAAATCCACATCAACATCCCAATCAAGGCAGACATCAGCAATTTTCACACTTTAAAACCCTGAGCCTGTATCTCATCACTCACAGAGGGGTAAATAAACATTGGTCTGTACAGTCAAGACAGAGACTGGCTAGATTAACGGCAGCCATGTTTTACGCTGACGCCCCCCTTGGGCAGGTAAACAAGACCGTTGCCAGCAGGAGCAGAGGAGAGACGAGGCTATAGGAACTCTTTCATAAGGATCTTGCTTATGCTGTCTGTCTGTCTGACGGTTCTTAGAGGAGCGAGAAACACGATGGGCCGTTAAACSGTTCCACTGGCTTGATAATGGCTTGCATTCATAAGGTCGTTTTTGCTGGTTTTCAACGTGCTATACATTTAGGTGGTTGGGGGTGTGGGGGGTAGGGGGGTAGGGCCAGGACGATACCGGTATTGCAATATTTTGTCTGTGGCAAACATGAAAACACAAAGCAGACCAAACTCTTTGGTCCTTTTAAAAATCTGCTGTGTCTTTTATACAGTAGCTTGGTGAATAAATAAATGTGATTCTGGATGACAACATAATGATGTTTGTTTCCAACATTAGGGCTGTTTTCCTAAAGAAGTTAAAACCGCTTCGTGTTTTGTTTCCTTGCCACGATACTAACGAGTATCGCAATACTGGTATCGTCCCAGTCCTAGCGGGGAGGTCACCTGAACCACCCAGCTCAGAACTTTGAAGGACCCAACTGGGTGTTGCATGGTACCCATTT
Source organism: Salvelinus sp. IW2-2015 (assembly GCF_002910315.2). Lineage (NCBI taxonomy): Eukaryota > Metazoa > Chordata > Actinopteri > Salmoniformes > Salmonidae > Salvelinus > Salvelinus sp. IW2-2015. The sequence continues at coordinate 21,597,983 of NC_036869.1, read as the reverse complement.
TGCACCGGAATGTTCTCCACACATTCGATTGACACAGAKGGTTGGGAACATAGGGCTCTTTTAGTAGCTCTGCGGGACTTACATTTGCTCAGATATGCACTGATTTCAGGTCAGCTCTGTCCACCCCCATCACAACCTGAACAGTTCATTTAAACACTTAACAACTCATTTATGATCAGTTCTCTCTACCCACAGCCTTAACCATCTCTCTTATAAACRTAACAACAAAACTGTCCCCATGCCAGTTCTTAATTTAACAACACAAAACCACACTCACCTCAACCGTCAAATAGAGTGGATGCTGGTGCCTGAGCTAATCATGGCCTTTCACACCCAAACCACTGTAGGAATGATATCCAATCAGATGCCAGAATGACCACAAGTGTAAACATACATTGAGAGCARATGTGTTGCTGGAATGAAGCAACCCATAGTAATGTGTCAAATCGTCATAATRCACGTCAAATAAAGTTGGATTTGATTAAAAGCCATGAATTCCATTCTAATGCTATCATCCCCATCTGCCTATACCAGAGAGGACAAAATGTAGCACTTTCTGACCACCAACGCAATTATAACCACAAACCACTAACCTTAACAGAGACCATTTACCCTTACTTCTATATTAAATTATGAAAAGAACCAACAGATAAATAGTTCATGTACCAGGTCATCTTAGTTGACAATATTGCCACTTGTGTCAGATCCTTTCTAGCATGGCTTTCTAGCATGGCTTTCTAGCATGGCTTTCTAACATGGCTTTCTAGCATGGCTTTCTAACATGGCTTTCTAGAATGGCTTTCTAGAATGGCTTTCTAGCATGGCTTTCTAGCATGGCTTTCTAACATGGCTTTCTAGCATGGCTTTCTAGCATGGCTTTCTAGCATGGCTTTCTAACATGGCTTTCTAACATGGCTTTCTAACATGGTTTAGCATGGTTTTCTAGTGTGACTTTCTAGCATGGCTTTCTAACATGGTTTAGCATGGTTTTCTAGTGTGACTTTCTAGTGTGACTTTCTAGCATGGCTTTCTAGCATGGCTTTCTAGCATGGCTTTCTAGCATGGCTTTCTAACATGGCTTAGCATGGTTTTCTAGCGTGGCTTTCTAGCGTGGCTTTCTAGCATGGCTTTCTAGCATGGCTTTCTAGCATGGCTTTCTAACATGGTTTAGCATGGTTTTCTAGCGTGGCTTTCTAGCGTGGCTTTCTAGCATGGCTTTCTAGCATGGCTTTCTAGCATGGCTTTCTAGCATGGCTTTCTAGCATGGTTTAGCATGGTTTTCTAGTGTGACTTTCTAGCATGGCTTTCTAGCATGGCTTTCTAGCATGGTTTAGCATGGTTTTCTAGTGTGACTTTCTAGCATGGCTTTCTAGCATGGTTTTCTAGTGTGACTTTCTAGCATGGCTTTCTAGCATGGTTTAGCATGGTTTTCTAGTGTGACTTTCTAGCATGGCTTTCTAGCATGGCTTTCTACCCACAGTCTATCAACAGCCTCATGTCAAGTCCTGAGAGGAATGTGTACACAGAATATGGGTACTGTTATGTTACAGTTGGATTGGCTAGAATRTCTTTCAGTGTGACTGACTGTACTGTCTGAAATGGAAACTATAGAGGCTGACACTGACGCTGACCCTGTGTGGGTCTAACCAATAGAGAGGTTATTTTTCTTCTTCTTCACAACACAGTCATCTAGTTCATGCAGCGGTCAGTGGCAATATAATGGTGTAGCTAAGATGTGGCTATGTCTTCCTATTGTACTCTCTAACGCAACACAGAACTCTGTTATATAACAGGTCCAGTCATTCCAACCATATTGAGTGTGGGCGTGTGTGCTTGTGTCTCAACCCCCCCCCCCAGCATGAATTGTGCCCAGACACACTGTTGTGTAGGCATCTTTACAGAAGCCTAATGTCAATAAGACCCCCTTTGACCCGAACATAATAGTCTTTTGACGCTAGAACTGCTACCTTCATGTTCGAAAACGGAGCCTTTGTAAAAGTAAAGGGTGAATTTTTTTGTCCTCCAACACCAACTCTTTCTCTCCTTCTCCTCTCCTCTCCTCTCCTCTCTCTCAGGTTTGATTACCAGGAGCTGCTCCACAACTCTACCTTCTGCCTGGTTCCCCGGGGGCGTCGCCTGGGCTCCTTTCGCTTCCTAGAGTCTCTACAGGTAGGATGCCAAATACTGATCACAATGCACTAGCATGGTCCTAGAAGAATGCCAAATACTGCACCTAAAATGCTAGCCTGGTTCCCAGATATGTGACCTGTTTGTGCTGTCTTGTCAACTCCTGTGAYCAACTCCTGGGACCAGGCCACGGGTACGAATACACCTCTGAACTATCATGATGATGGATTGACGTGGATTGTGTTAGCAGTTACACTATTAGTAATGATAGCCACACTCTRCCCAACTATCGTATGAATATCCTCATGTGATGTGGATTTCATCAAACTCTGCTTCAATAAACCATGTAGTTAATGAAATAATGATCTTGGACAGACTGTGTGGATTTACCACCCATGTAGATGTTTTGGTGAAGGAGCTGTGTTCATGGATTTACCTACCAATAAACCTCCCAGACTCTTGTGTTCCCTGGCCATCTCTCTCTCTCGGAGTCTCTCAATGGTCCGGAAGCTTCCATAGGGTTGCCAGCCTGCCACACTGCTGATCTGAGCTGAATGGGCAAATCCACTGAACGCAGGGCTTGGCAGGGAAGCTCACTCTCACACAGCTAACTCACTCCGCCTCCGCACTCACTCCCCCGCTCTCTCCCTCCTTCTCCCCCTGTTTCTCTTCCCTCTCTTCCTCTGTCTCCTTTGCTTTTCCATTCAGGCCAGTCTGAGATTTGTAAGATCTCCTTTTCTCTTCGTGCCAGCCCAAGCCCACAAAAGAATGTGCAATTACCAGTGTGGTAGGAAACTTACTGCCAGCGTTCCAACTCTCGGTGCATACACTCCTGCGGGGGCACACACACACGGACAAATGCCTGAGAACACACACACACACACACACACACACACTGATGCTCCTCTCTTCATCTCCCAATGCAAACAACCAAAAAACAACAACACACATATTCCCACATGCTGAGCTGCACTGGGATGCAGTCAGCGGAATAGTTCTTAGTCAGTCCGCCTCAAAGCACCTCATCTCTGGGGAAGTGGCTCAGGCGAGCCCCAGGCTTCACGTCAACTCTGGAGGCCTCAACCCCGTTACCTGGAGCGTAGCYTAGTGTATCTTTGCGTTGTCTACATGGCTGCCTGAGTGAGGGCCGGTCTCTGGTGAGGCAACTAGTGGAGCTTCAGACCGCCAGAGGGGGAAGTCATCTGATCTCAGTCTGAAGCTGGTTCTGGCTGCTCTCCTGTGATTTAATTAGAAAAAGAAATAAAACCAACAGCCCGGACCGCAGCAGAGAGAGAGGGAGAGAGCTGGAAAAAATGAAAGTACAACAACATCAAAAACCTGGCTGTCAGTAAACAAGGGGATATGGCAACATCAAACTGTTATCCCCCCCTCCTCTCCCCATTTCTCTCCTACTCCCTCCCTCTCTCCATCCTCCCTGTGGAGTGTACTTAATTAGCAGACTAGGAGTTTGTTAAATCGGTGAGTGAGTGACGCAGCAGAAGTTTTGTCTCTTTCTCTCTAGGGCCCCAAAGGGCTCCTGAGACTGGCAAGATAGTAGCTGTGACCCATGCAATCTCCCCAAGAGTCTCTCTCACACACACACACACACACACACACACACACACACACACACACACACACACACACACACACACACACACTGCATCATTGATTTCATTATCTTCTCAGAGTGCCTTATTGACGTACCAGCTGCTAGTATACGGTGCTATGTGTCAGAGACGAAGACTGGAAATCTAGACAACATATTTTTTTATTGAATGTCTACCACAAGCAGAGCACATGGACAACGGTAGCATTACCAATTACCCTGTCCGTTTGCCTGTCTTTGTCCGCTTGTCACACTGACTCAGTCTTTCTCCTTCTGTTTCCACTCGCTCGCTCTTTATCTCTCTCTCTCTCTCCGTCTAGGCGGCGTGTATTCCTGTGTTGCTCAGTAATGGTTGGGAGCTGCCCTTCTCTGATGTCATCCAGTGGAACCAGGCTGTCATCGAAGGAGATGAGAGACTGCTACTGCAGGTAACACGCACACGCGCGCACCGCACGTTCACAGCAGGCCTGGAATCAATACTGCTTGAACTCAGTTGATACAGGAAATAACCTGACATCCAGCTAGCTAATGAACGGAGAAAAAATAACATTTTGGAAAGGACAAATTATGAAATTGAAATTCAAAATGGATTTGACCCAAGACAACGTTAGGCCGCAATGTGCACCCATATACACACACACAGACACACACGAGGGGAAGAGGGAGAGAGGGAGGGTGGATAGTTGAGAGTGGGGAAGAGGAGAGATGGAGGGTGGAAGTTGAGAGCGAGGGGAGGAAGGGAGAGAAGAGCGAGGTGAGAAGATAAAGAAAAGGAGGGCATAGCAGACAAGCGTCAATCATTGTATTCAACCGGATTGAAACCATCAGAATGTTGCAGAATGACAACGCTTCGTCGTAGAA
>NC_036869.1:21580898-21592440 GCF_002910315.2 Salvelinus sp. IW2-2015 | reverse complement strand
CTCTCAACTTCCACCCTCTCTCTCTCCCTCCTTCCTCCTCCTCCTCCTCATCCTCTCTCTCCCAGGTCCCGTCTACAGTGCATGCGGTGGGAAATGAGCGAGTCCTAGCTCTGAGGCAGCGGACCCAGATGCTATGGGATGCCTACTTCTCCTCCGTGGACAAGATAGTCCTCACCACACTGGAGGTAGTTGATAAGGAGTGTAGGGTCATTAGGCACCAAACGGGAGGAAACRTACTGAAACAGGGAAGGACTATCTGGACCTTGTCCAATAAGAAATGCCTGTTTTAGTTTTCTGTTGCAAACTGTTTTACTGCAGTGTGCTCTAATGAACGACCCAGAAACTGAGAGAGAGATGGATTCACCTCACGTTCATTTGTATGGGATTGGATTGGATGTTTTGTTCTTATACTGACGCCAGCTGGTCAAAGTGAGGAAGTGCATGTACTTAAGCAACAGATAACTGCATTTGTATTCTTGAGGTGATTACTTCAGTTTTACACACACACAGTTGGCCAGCCCATATGATCATATATAATTATGGTTTGAACATATGGGTACTTCAGGGCGTTCTAACAGATTAACATACGTAGCTCCCCTCAAACCTCACCTTGTTCTTTCTCTCTTCTCTCTCTCTCTCTCTTTTTCTCGTTCTCTCTCTTTTTCTCTTTCTCTCTCTCTTTTTCTCTTTCTCTCTCTTTTTCTCTCTCTCTCTCTCTCTTTTTCTCTCTCTTCTCTTTTTCTCTCTCTCTCTTTTTCTCTTTTTCTCTCTCTCTCTTTTTCTCGTTCTCTCTCTCTCTCTTTTTCTCTTTCTCTCTCTCTCTCTCTTTTTCTCTTTCTCTCTCTCTCTTTCTCTCTTTCTCTTTCTCTCTCTCTCTCTCTTCTCTCAGATAATTAAGGACCGGGTTTTCTCTCACGTCTCCAGAAATAAGTACATGTGGAACTCCCTGCCAGGGGGCCTACTGGTCCTGCCAGAGTACTCCACTCACCTGGCCCACTTCCCCTTCTATTACCTGAGCCTAGGTAAGGAACCACACCAAACTGGACTGGACCGGTTCTGACTAGTTCATACCTACCTCACTAGACTGGCTCATCCATATATCCTCTATAGGGTCTACTCTGATAAAACAAAACAAAAATAGACATTTCATAAAGTTTCTAATTAGTACACGAAGCAAATCTAATATTTGTCTCCTTCAGTAATATGTTACTACTTTCATACAGTATATGCAAGGTAGATCGTAAAAGTGACGTTTCCCTGATACATAGCAGGTTAGGATAACTAACTTGGCAGGTGAGGATAAGTAACGTGGCAGGTTAGGTGAATTACGTGGCAGGTTAGGTGAATTTAGCGTGACACGTTAGGGGACTGAGGTTAAGGGTAGGAGAAGGGTTAGGGTTAGGCTTAGCCACAATGATACAGCCACGGACCAATGGCGAGCATCAATGGGTAGAACTTGACATCAAGAAATGCCAATATCAGAAAACGCCCCTAATTGCGGTCTGCAATTACACCCTTGTAAAAGTAGAAATGATTCTCCCTTACCTTTCCTCCCTCCTCATTCCTTCCTGCAGGGGTCAGTCCAGGTCAAGAGTTCACCGCCATCATCCATGCCGTCTCCCCATTGGTCTCCCAGTCTCAGCCAATCATGAAGCTGCTTCAGGTGGTCTCCAAGTCCAAATACTGTTCACAGGTGAGTGTGTTTTAGCATGTCGGTGAAAGAGAGGTCATAGGTAGCAAACAGACTGCTCTACATTGCTTCATTAAGCCTAATAACCCTTATGCTTATTGTGTCACACTCTATTCCCTCCCCCTTTTCAGATCATCAAGCCTTCATGCTTACTGTGTCACACTCTATTCCCTCCCCCTCTAGATCATCATCCTGTGGAACAGTGAGAAACCACCGCCCCACCGGAGTAAATGGCCCCCCATGCCTGTCCCCCTCACTGTGACAGACGGTAGGAGGAAGGTGAGTGACAATGACGAGTTGCCAAACCCAGGCCACGAGTGGCAGAATGACACACTGTCACCCCCTCTGACCGTGAATCTATGGGAGTGACCTTCCTTTGTCACTGCTTGTCATTGACTCATCCTCTCTCTCACCATACCAGACCTCAGTGGAGCAGACAGTGTCCCTGTCATTCCTTCATTCTCCAACGCACAAACCAACCACATTCAAACTTAACAAGGAATGGAAATTACCATCTCTCTCTCTCTCTCTGCAGACGAGCAGTCGTTTCCTGCCCAACGTGGCCATAGAGACAGAGGCAGTGCTGAGTCTGGATGAAGATACAGTCCTGCTGACCAGTGAGGTATGACCTTCCTATACAACAACACACTGTGGTAGAAAACACACACAGACACACGCTTAAGCCATCTAACTGTACTCACTCTTCCCCGCAGGTGAACTTTGCCTTCTTGGTGTGGGTGAGTTTTCCTGAGCGCATCGTGGGCTACCCTCCCAGGAGTCACTTCTGGGACCCAGTGAAGAATGCGTGGGGGTACACCTCCAAGTGGACTAACGAGTACTCCATCGTTCTGACAGGAGCAGCCTTCTACCACAGGTGCTGTAACCATAGAATCGGCCTCCCCATTCCAGTCAACCGGTCAAATTGCCAGGGTTAGAGGTTCCAAGCCCTTTCTATGCATTCTGTTTCTATGACTGTCACATCATGTACAGCTGAGCAGTATATCTACTGACCCACAATAGAACATAGAAAACAAACTAAGAACATTCAACAGATGGTCTTTGAGCTGTGACTACTACACGGGGTCCCTTAATGCCCTTGCATTGCCATGCTTCATGTACAGTTCAATATCAATACCCCAACCAACAAGATCTGACAAGTAGATACATACATCGTCTACATCACCTATTTCTTTGCCCTCTTTAATGATCACTTTGCTATCTCTCAACCTTCCGTTTCCTCTCCATCAGGTACTATCACTACCTGTTCTCCCACTACCTGCCCCCTTCCCTGCGGGCACTGGTGGACCGCACCTCCAACTGTGAGGACATCCTCATGAACTTCCTKGTTTCCGCCGTCACCCACCTGCCGCCAATCAAAGTGGCCCAGAGGAAACAGTACAAGGAGCTTCCCAGCCCACAGGTGAGGCCCCACCCATCAACGGTGAATCTGACCAATGAGCTGCCCAGCMCACAGGTGAGGCCACACCCATAGATGGTGAATCTGATCAATGAGTGCTCATTATGAGTTGTTTTTTAACGATATCAAAGCATGACAGTTGTATTGGTGTCCAAAACAAAGGCAATTAAATCACTTATTAACAAGGGTTAGACAGCGTCACATCACTAATAGATATTGTTATAAAATAATAATTGAATCCTTTTCTGCACTCTCAGGCACAAAATACATTTGAACACACAATACTAATCAAGAGCAAACCCTTTATGTTCAAATGACCTCGGCTGAAAGTCAGCCCGTTGAACAACCTCAACAAAACCATTTCCTGTAAATGTCCGCTGCCAGTAATTGACAGTTGCTGATAAGAATGACAACTCTTTTTAAACATGACAATACCTTCACTCCAGTCTATTTTAGTGAAGATGAGATTGTCCCAGAAAGACATAGAGTGTATGTCAGCATGTACGTCACAGACTGAAGGTTATTCCTTCTTACTCTATCAGACTGGAGATAAGAATAGTTCTGAGCAACCCAATGTGTCCGAAGTGAGATCAACTAGCCATCGTAATTGTAACAGTTCCCTAGTTTTCTGACCTGCAATATACGTATCAGCCACACGCCTTTATCAGCCTGTAGATAAGATTGAGTTATGACGTCGCCAGTAATTATCTACGGTATACATTCCCACAGTGTACAGAACCATAATTCCATTTGTTCACCCTGTCTGTACACTGATGTGATGTGCCACTTTGCGTACGACGACCTTGGTTTCAAACTCGCCCTYTTTCTCTCTCCTCCATATCCTCTTTCCCTATCTCCTCCTAGGGTACGAAGATGAGTGCTCCGTGGGCCAACCCAGAGCACTTTACCCAGAGGCAGGAGTGTGTGAACAGCTTCGCCAGCTGGTTCGGATACATGCCCCTGGTCCACTCCCAGTTCCGTCTGGACCCCCTGCTCTTCAAGGACCAGGTGTCTGTCCTGCGCAAGAGGTACAAGGACCTGGAACGTGCCTGACGGACCAACAGACGGATAGAGGAATACAGTGTGGAGGCCTGGTCTGGTGGTTAAATGTAGACAGACAGACAGACAGACCCTGGTGGACTGATCTGATGATAAACGAGGAAGAAAAGGGACCTAAAGCGAAGCGCTAGAATCCGCCTCCAGGGGTCTGAGACAACGGGCTATTTGAGGAGGAGAATATGGAGGAGGCCTAATGACCCTTGTGATTGGTTCCCCGTTGGTAAAGGATGGGTGAATGAACACTTGTTGAAGATGTCAACCACTCCCATTGTAGTCTGAATGGAGGGGATCCGTATTTCATATCGAAGGAAGGCGCCAAGCGGACAGTTGCTGGTGCAGTGCACTGCAGCTGGCGTATTTCTACGGTACATCTGGGAGTTGGGACAGTCGGAAAAAGCAATTGATTCATTTCACATCACGTAACTGTAAGACCAATAAAAACATTTCCCAAGTGCAAGTGGTGGTGTTCAACTCGCATGTAGACTTTTGACGTCGCATAGCATCACTTCAACTCCATTCACCAGACCCTTCAGAGTATCAAAGGCAACKCAAACATTTCTCACAAAATCACTGTTTTTACAATGTATTTATTTTGTAGAAAAAGTCTAACCTATTGCTTGTGATTTCTTCGAGATCCTGCAACAGTGTGCAAAAATATACTCCTCAGCAGTCGGCATGCAAGGTTCTCAACACTTAAGGTAAACAGGTGTGTGTTGCCCAGCACTCAGGAAGCGAATCGCATTAATGATGCTAAGACACACACACCTGAGATAAATAGCTGCCATGGGCTAATTTACGATGAGATCCCATTGTCTTCAACTCAGTTCACAGGTGACACTCACAAGTGTTGGTACACAAAGAATACGGGCAGACGTTAAGCACTGACACTAGGTCAGCCTCTTGCGCACTGAGCGGAATTCATAACACTGAATTCAAGTTTATTTAGCTGGTCCTGAGTCAGTGATTACCACCCCCAAAAAAGGCTGAGGAAAACGTATGTAGTTAAAAAAAAAAAAAAAGATAAGTAAACTCAGTTCATTCAATGTCCCTGAAAGCACCAGGTAGATCACCCAAATCTTCCAGCGGTCTATCTCACACCAGAACAACAATGGTTGGAMGTACTAGGGCCTAGAGTTTTCTGGGTCAGGAAAAACTCATGGCCCCTAGTGGGAAGGGCATTGTGAAGTGCAGTGAGAGAGGGTCGGCGGGAGGGGGTGAGGTCATCTGTGATGTTATTTCCTGAGTGTCAGCAAGGCATTGACGTCCCATAGCAAGTTCCTCATCTGGTCCAGAATCTTAATCTCCTGGTTCTTCTGCCTTACCTTCTGTGGGTGGGACCATGACACACAGAACCCAATTAGAATCAAGGAAATGTACTTAACTATTGGTTGTCATCCAACAAACAATATTGAAATCAGTGACATAGAGAGGGGGAGTGGACCCGTCACAAACCTCCAGCACTTCTTGTCTCTCCTGGTTTACAGCTGGACTGCAGGGCTCCATCTCCTCTCCTACATATGGCACCAGCTGGAAAGAAGACGTGTTATACACTAAGTTCCTCATCAGTGACACACGTCAAAASAACTGCACGACAAGTAATACTGTCAAAGGTGACAAGGCACAGATAGACAGAAAAACAGGCAGAGCTTGTGTATAGACAAAGACAAAAATGTGTGCTTGATTCACACTTAGAGGGCTGACCCGAATCGTACTGTACTGGCTAGGATACTTTATTTCGACATGATCCATTCCAGCAAGGTTCCAGCAACTATGGTGAATGCATAACCAAGYCAGCCCAGTACAGCTTGGATAGGGTTCATGGAGTGCGAAGGGTAAAGGAGGGATTTTGTACATAGACAGAAATTGAATTGAGCCCTACCTCTGGGAGTTCTTCCTGCAGGTCAGAGGTCATCTCCACACTTGCGGAAGAGCAGGGCCAGCGGGCGGAGGTGCTCCTAGAGTTTCCCGAAGCGGTCCTGATACACAGCCTGGCTCTGGGTCGGCCCGGGGGCACAACCGCAGAATGAGGCAAAAAACTATGTTGTATAAACAGTATTACTGTATATCGAATCTCTATGGGGAACGCTTGATGACACCGACAGACAGCACAACTCAGTACATCATTCTTTAATGAACCTTCATTCCATCAGGCACCCCCCCCCCCCACTCAAGACAGATATGGTGGTCAACTTAACAGAGACATTTAAATGAGACCAGGATTAATACAGATGATATGAAAGCATAATGTATATAATTAATGTGTCCATCCTTTGGTGAACACGCTATTATATTACCTGTGTGGCTCTTGTGGTCTGGAAGATCTCCATAGTGTGTGTGATGACGTCCTGGACGGTCTCCTGGCTGATCGACAGAGTAACACGGGAGATCTCTCTCAGGGCTACTGAGGGGGTATAGGAGCTGGCGGCCTGAACCGGAGCCTAGGGGCAGGTGGTACTGCTGCCTGGTGGGGAGCATCCCAGCCAGACCAAAGCCCCTTCTGAAGTAAGGGTGTACCATATCGGATCTAGGGAGAGAAAAGGGGAGGTCAAAGGGCAAGAGGGGGTTGTGGCACAATGGAGTTCACAGGTAAGCAAGCACTCGTAGGCGATGTTGCACAATACGCTTTTTTGTTGTTGTATTTTACCCCCTTTTTCCATCTTGTCTCATCACTGCATCTCCCCAATGGGCTCGGGAGGCAAAGGTCGAGTAATGCGTCCTCCGAAACATGACCAGCCAAACCACGCTTCTTAACACCCGCCCGCTTAACCCGGAAGCCAGCCGCACCAATGTCTCGGAGGAAACACTATTCACCTGACGACCGAAGTCAGCCAGCAGGCGCCCGGCCCACCACAAAGAGTTGCTAAGACCGCGATGAGCCAAGTAAAGCCCCCCCCCCCGGCCAAACCCTCCCCTTACCGGGACAATTGTGCGCCACCCTACGGGACTCCTAATCACGGCTGTTGTGATACAGCCCGGATCAAACCCGGGTATGTAGTGACGCCTCTAGCAGTATTAGACCGCTGTGCCACTCTGGAGGAACTCGCACAAGAAGCTTTTTATCAAAACTCAAAATCAAAGTAATACTGCCTACTTAACTAACCAAAGATTTGTTAAACCAAGCTAAAGATATTTGGGGAGGCATTTAGCTCGGTGTGGCTCAAGTTGGGTAGAGACCGGTGCCTGCAACACCAGGGTTGTGGGTTCGATTCCCATGGGGGACCAGTACGAAAAAGTATAAATCTGTATGCACTCACTACTGTATAAGGAGCATATGAGCATCTGCTAAATGACTAAAATGTAAATAACAACAGCACCCTTGTTATGCTAGCTACCCCAATAATGGACYAATGGAGCCTAACGTTACTCCTTATAGTCCAAGAACCATACATGTTCTGTTTTAAACACCAATCGAACACCTCATCTAAACACCAATCGATTCTCAATTGCAGGTACGGTTCTAGAAACATAAATCCTTCTACTCTCATATCACATTAAAATAATCTCACAAATGCAAAATATAGACTTACCATTTTAACCGGTTTTAACAGTTGCATCCAACAGTCTTTTTTCAGTGACATGTTTGTGGCGTTCTTCGGTTTACACACAGGTGTGTAATTCTATAYGGTTATTCTATATTATAAACTGGGTGGTTCGAGCCCTGAATGCTGATTGGCTGACAGCCGTGGTATATCAGACAGTAATCTGTACCACGGGTATGACAAAACATGTATATTTATTATTCTAGTTACATTGGTAACCAGTTTATAACAGCAATAAAGCACCCCAGGGTTTGTGATATATGGCCAATATACCGAGGCTAAGGGCTGTGTCCAGGCACTCCGTGTTGCGTCGTATACCACACCTCATCGAGCGTTATTGCTTTATTATAGCATGGAATTGTTGAATAATCCTTTTTGATTGGCTTGAAGGGCATTCTAGAGCCTGCATTATTTCAGTATAACGCACGGTATATTTGCGAGATAGAATTCAATGGCTAGTTCATTTTTACATSTATTGTTTGAGCTGCTTTTGAAASCAAAAGTCGAATTGAAAACAGAGTTGGTATTGTTGAATACGATTTTCATAATAGCAAACTAGGACTGATTGTTTGGTTAGTTAAACTAGCAAGTCTGTTAGCTTCAGTAGTTGCTGTGGTAACCAAACTATCTAGTCAACTTCTCATCTACTTCAGATAWTCATCTCTGGGCTGTATGTGTTCTCTGGAAAATAATGCAACTCCGTGGAAGGTCAACTTTAACAACTGACAACAGGATCCAAGGAGTGACGGAGAAGAGCCAGCGGGACCTGAAGCACATCTGTCTTCCAAGGCGTTTTACAAGGCTGGATGACTGTAATGGCATACCAGGAAACACACACAGCTCTTCAGAGAGAATACAAGGGCTCAACAAAAATGACACATAGAGTTTTATTGCTTATAGGGTACCTGAGTCATAGATGAAAACACACTTTGTWACGTATTTGTAAAATAAGTTATTTATCTTGTCAATTTTAAGATTTGTTTTTATTCTTTCACAACAATAATAAACATATTATATATTGACATAACAGAGTTATGTTTTTATAGTATTATTTTGAAAAAACTGTTATTTGAAACGTGTTTTTATGGCACAAATAGGGACCAAAGATATTATACTGAACAAATGTATAAAATGCAACATATAAAGTGTTGGTAACATGTTTCATGAGCTGGAATAAAAGATCCCAGAAATGTTCCATATGTACAAAAAAATGTATTTCTCACAAATTTGGTGCACAAATTTGTTTACTTCCCTGTTAGTGAACATTTCTCCTTTGCCAAGATAATCCATCCACCTGACAGGTGTGGCATATCAAGAAGCTGGTTAAACAGCATGATCATTACACAGGTGCACCTTGTCCTGGGGACAACAAAAGGCCATGAGCAGTTTTGTCACACAACACAATTCTACAGATGTTGAGGGAGTGTGCAATTGGCATGCTGACTGCAGGAATGTCCACCAGAGCTGTTGCCAGAGAACTGAATATTCATTTTTCTACCATAAACCACCTCCAATGTCTTTTTAGAGAATTTGGCAGTACGTCCAACCAGCCTCAGAACCGCAGACCACGTGCCAGCCCAGGACCTCCACTTCCGGCTTCTTCACCTACGGGATCGTCTGAGAGCAGCCACCCAGAAACTGAGGATTATTTCTGTCTGTAATAAAGTCCCTTTTGTGGGGAAAAACTAATTCTGATTGGCTGGGCCTGGCTCCCAGCTAGGTGAGACTATGCCCACCCATGGCTGCGCCTTTGCCCAGTCATGTGAAATCCATAGATTAGGGCAGAATATTTTTTTTTCATTTGACTAATTTCCTTTCATGAACTGTAACTCAGTAAAATTGTTGCATGTTCCGTTTATATTTTTGTTCAGTATAGTAAAACAAAGCTCTATTTTTCTCAATTTCCGCCTGACTGCCGTGCCCAAAGTAAACTGCATGTTGCTCAGGCCCTGATGCCAGAATATGCATATAATTGGTACCATTGGAAAGAAAACACTCAGAAGTTTATAGAAATGTAAAAATAATGTAGGAGACTATAACACAATAGATTTAGTGGGAGAAAATCAAAAGAAAAACCAACCAGAAATTTCTTCCAATGGAACATATAGGGAACTAATTAAATCTAGCTCCCAGTATGCAATTCCTATGGCTTCCACTGGGCGTCAGTAGTCTTTGTTCAAGGTTTCAGGCTTGTTTCTTCCAAAATGAGTAAGAAATATGAGTTTTACTACAGGGACACAGACTTGGAAATTCGATGAAGAGGATAAGCACCTGCTAATATCATTTTCCTATTGAACATACTTCTTTCCGTATTAAAAATTATAGTTTAATTACATTTTAGGGTATCTGAGGATTAAATTGAAATGTATTTTGACTTGTTGAAACAAAGTTTAGGAGTACATTTTCGGATTCTTATCTTGGCATGTGGAACGAGTGGATTACTCAAATCGATGGCGCCAACTAAACAGACTTTTTGGGGTATAAAGAAGGATTTTATCTAACAAAATGACACTACATGTTATAGCTGGGACCCTTTGGATGACAAATCAGAGAAACATTTTCAAAAAGTAAGTGAAAATGTAATCGCTATTTGTGAATTTATGAAAACGGTGCCTGTGGAAAAATATTTTGATATTGTAACGATCGTTGTTTGAAGGATTGGACCAAGGTGCAGCGTGGAAGGCATTCATCATTTTTATTAATGTGAACCAGCAACAAAACAATAAAAAGTTACGAAACGTACAGCTTTGTAGAGCTAAACAAGCAATACAAAATCAAGATCCCACAAACAACAGGTGGGAAAAGGCTGCCTAAATATGATCCCCAATCAGAGACAACAAAAGACAGCTGCCTCTGATTGGGAACCATACCAGGCCAACATAGAAATATACAAACTAGAGTACCCACCCTAGTCACACCCTGACCTAACCAAAATAGAGAATAAAAAGGCTCTCTAAGGTCAGGGCGTGACAGATATGGGGCGCCGTCCTCAAACAATTGCATGGCATGCTTTCGCTGTAAAGCCTACTGTAAATCGGACAGTGCAAATAGATTAACAAGAATTTAAGCTTTTAACCGATATAAGACACTTGTATGTACCTAAATGTTTAATATCCATAATTTTTATGAGTATTTATTTGAATTGCGCGCCCTCCTAGCGGGACACCTAGCCTTAAGCAACAGGATATCTGAACTTCATCGTCCATCAAGTGCATCCCTTTATGTATGTGGTATATGCTTCCTGGAACCATTAATGATGAATCCTTGCCTTGTGCGATGGAGCAATATCCAGTGGAAAAACCCATCAGCACATGGATACACCGCTGCCATTAAAACCTTTTGTCAATAGGGAGCGCTATTTTCACTTTGTAAAAAATCGTGCCCAAATTAAACTGCCTCGTACTCTATTCTAGCTCGTACAATATGCATATTATTATTACTATTGGATAGAAAACACTCTCAAGTTTCTAAAACCGTTTGAATTATATCGGTGAGTAAAACAGAACTCATTTTGCAGCAAACCTCCTGACAGGAAGTGAAAAATCTGAAATTGAGGCTCTGTTCCAGGGCCTTCCTATTCATTTGCTTGAAATCTATGGATATACATGCACTTCATACGCCTTCCACTAGATGTCAACAGGCAGTGGGAGGTGGAATGGGGTGTCTAGCTTGATCTGAGGTTGAACAAGAGCTCTTGGAATGACGTGACCCCAATTTCCTTTGTCTAGCAAGGCGCGGGAAGGACATCGACATTGGCTTCTGAAAAGCGTTCGGTATAGACGTCTAATAACTCCGGCTTTGATTTTATTTGATACATGTGATAATATCATCGTAAAG
>NC_036869.1:21481309-21580150 GCF_002910315.2 Salvelinus sp. IW2-2015 | reverse complement strand
GTAAACAATGATTTATACCTCAAATATGCGCAATTTTCGAAAAAACATAGATTTATTGTATACATGTTATAAGACTGTCATCTGATGAAGTGTTTCTTGGTTAGTGACTAATTATATCTCTATTGGTCAGTTTTTGTGATAGCTACCCTATGCGGTAAAAAAATTGTGAAAATATGCGGTTGAAGCTTTTGCTATGCTATTGTGTTTAGCTAATAGAAATACATATTGTGTTTTCGCTGTAAAACATTTTAAAAATCGGAACTGATGGCTGGATTCACAAGATGTGTATCTTTCATTTGGTGTCTTGGACTTGTGATTTCATGATATTTATATGCTAGTATTTACTTGTGGCGCTATGCTAGGCTATGCTAGTCAGCTTTTTTACTGATGAGGATGCTCCCGGATCCGGGATGGTGACCAAGTAGAAGTTAAGGTATGCACCTGATTGGCAACGACGTTCAGATATTCTGCGGCATTCAAACGTTTATCTTCCAGTATCGCTGGGGCCCATGTCTGCAACTAAATCATACCCTACAACCTCAAACTGCCACCACAGTAATTACGTTAGGTTTCAGCAGGGTCACTCTATTTCATGGAATCGGAGGTCTACCACGTGAAGTGGCCACTCGTTTATTGAAATGTTTTTACTCCAAACACACAGGGTCCCAGTGGAGAAATGGAAACAGTGCCAACAAAAGAGGAGAGTTGTTAAATGTTACCTTGATTAAGCAACTCTTTGTGTTTAAACACAAAAGGAGACTGAAGGTGACAACTATATTGACATGTACTTTAGCGGGCACGTTGTTCTAAAATAATATTCTGACTGAAGTAGTTATCTTGAAACAAGTAGCCATCTTTCAGCTGGCATAATATGGACATGTTACGCTTTGCAATGTTAATGACAATGGATTAGTGATCGAATAGCGGCAGACGTGACAAAATGTTTAGCAAATTCAATTTTACAGAGTTAAAATGTAATTACGTTAGGTCAAAGTTCACTGTAGTATCCTGTAAACTAGTGTTTTCCGTAACTCGTAGCTGACGTAATATGGACATGTTTTGCAATGTTACTGACAATGGATTTTTTTCTGATTTTTCAGGGGGTGCTGCAGCACCCTCAACACTCCTACTTCCCACGGATATGTCCTGATATGAAAGATGAGGTCATTATGCTTCCAAAACGTACTGCTAGCGATGAGTGTTAATGTTCAGATCGAGAGTTGGGGCTCTTAAAACTCTCCAGAAGACGCCTTCGTCCAATGACTTATGTTTCTCAAAGTCTGATTTAGCGTTTACTTGTGTAAATTACTGTTACATACCAAAGAAAATCAGGAAGCCTGTCTAGACTTGGATAGCTTTGAATTAGCTAAATAAACCAAGTTGAGTGAATGTTATTGTTTGTTAGCCATACTGTTACATAGCTAGCTAAGTTAGTTAACGTTGGCTTGCTAAATAATTCATGAAATAGTATGAAGCAAGTTAGTTAGTGAAATAAAAACATCTATTTAAGGTGTAAAGTGGTGTCTTTTCAATGTTATCAGCTGTGATTTATCGTAGCTACGTGTCTGGTTTATTTGTAAATGTGTTTAGAGTCAACACACTTGCCACAAAACAACTGGGAACTCAGAAAACGAGCTCCAACTGGGAAAAATAGATTTGATACGGTCATCCAACTCAGAATTCCAATATGGCTGCCAATGCAATGCCATATATGGATATGTGTGTGTGACGTCTGAACTCAGTAGCTCATTGGTCCTAACGATTTGTTTACGTTTTTTGCATCGTCACCCATCTAGTTATTTGTAGCTAGCTAGCTAGTGCTAGCTAAACAATTGCCAGCAGATCGTTTTGTGAATAGAACTCGTGTGCATCGCAATCAAATGAAACCGATGAAATCTATCTATACCTATTTCTAACGAGCCATATCTCTTGACTGTGTTGCAGGCTACATGCATATTTGTGGTGTTTAACAAGGTGTTAGAAGTGGTTTTATATCAAATTTACCTGCGCATGTACCTAGCTACCAGCCTGTAACTATATTGCAGTGTCTTTCAGAGTCGATATCAGAGATTCAACAAGGTTGTTCTGAGACCTAACAAACATTGTTTACCAAAACCAATTTAAAATACAAAAACAACAAACCACAACGGGACATTTCCTTAATCCCACCTGGCCTATCAGAGGTTAAGATGGAGCCACCAGCAAATTGCTTACACCTATCCAATACGTCTATATCTACACAACAAGTTTCTAAGGGCTACGGTTTATTTGGGTTTCAGGGATTAGTGCCAATGGTCCAAGACCCAGATCAACACTGCATTTATGTGGTCTAATGGCCAACCCCACAATAACAACAGACTCTATCTGCGCTATTAGGTATAATAGGCCTGACTATACTAGGGTTAGTAGGGATCAGGCTTTCCTGACCTRTCATGGTATGTAGGGCATTGGTCACCAACCCTGTTCCTGGAGAGCCACAGGGCATGCAGTGGAGGGTTTGTAAGTGTTGGGCTTGACCCCACTGCTTACCCCACAGCTCCACATGGTTAAACAGTGTCTAATGTGATGTCACAGCATGCTATTTAATTACTCTACAACATAGCTACAAGTTTAAGAGCAGGTAAGGTAAGTCGACTAGGCCTACTTATTATAGGCAGGGTTGGATGATGACCACTTAGTACCCGCAGGGCAGGTCATCAGTTACCTTGGTCTTTAAGGGGAGGGCAATATCTGTACTTGCAACGTCATCGTAGGTTAAGACTGATTCGTCAGTGTGTGTTAGCATTAATAACTGCATTAAAACCTGAAATGTTTATTTGTAAATGTTTCATGATGTATCTGATCATTTATGTGCCGGAGCGGTCTCAGGCACTGCATCTCAGTGCTAGAGGCGTCACTACAGACCCTGGTTCGATCCCAGGGTGTATCACAACCGGCCGTGATCGGGAGTCCCATAGGGCCGCTCACAATTGGCCCAGCATAGTCCAGGTTATTAGGGGAGGGTTTGGCCGGGGTAGGCCGTCATTGTAAAATAAGAATTTATTTTTAACTGACTTGCCTAGTTAAAAAAAGGTTAAATAAATAAATAATCATATTGATCTCTCTTTTTCTAGTTCAAGAGCCAAGGAGAGAGGATGTGCATGGAGAGGAGAGGCCCAACCCACAATGTATTTATGCACTTTTGTAGATCACTTGCTCTGACCCAAATGATAAAAGATTCCACCAGGATATGTGAAACAGTGCAAAGTACGATTGACTTGATATTGGTGTCTGATAAATCMAAAATATCKCAGAGTGGAGTAATAGTATATGGAATCAGTGATCATTTTATTACATTTTGCACAAGGAGGATTTTTAAAGATATATTTAAGTGTTACAAACGTTCGAATCAGAGGATCAAAAAAACTGTGTTGAAAAGTTTAGGGAGGAGGTAAAATTGACTGGTCACTGTGCTAGATAGTGTAGGGGTAGACAGTGCATGGGAAGTCTTTAAATGTAGATTCTTGATGTGGTGAATGTGATGGCTCACATTAAACGGGTCAGGGTAAAGCAGAGATCTAGCCCTTGGTTTAATCATGATCTAGAATCTATCCAAGCAAGGAATAAGGCCTTTAAAAAATGTAAGAACTCTCAAGAGCAGCCTGATTTTGTCCTATATAAACATCACAGAAATGAAGCACAGAGCAGGATGGATGAAGCTAAGAGGGGTTACTTTGCTGAGAAAATAATTGAGAACAAAAATGACCCTAAAAAGCTTTGGAAATCATTTAAGGAACTAGGCTGTAGTAGTACTACCAAAAACAAACTAAACAGTATTGGACTGAACATCAAGGGGGAGATGGTATATGAAAAAGCAGAGGTTGCCAATGAATTCAACTATTATTTTTTTTACTTCTGTTGCCAGCAAGCTGGTTAGCAAGCTGCCCACCAGTTCTGGTTTGTATGGAAGCAACCAGGTCAAGAAGTATTATGTAGAGTTAGGGGTTCAGCCAAACTCTTTTTATTTTGCAAAGGTAGCAACAGCCAAAATAGTCAGTATGCTGGCAGAGCTTAAACGCTCCAAAGCCACAGGCCTGGATAATATTCCTGCAAGGTTTCTTATAGATTCTGCTGAGCAAATTGGCCCTTGTATTATGCATATCGTTAATCTCTCTCTTGAACAAGGTACCTTTCCTAGGGACATGAAACAAGCTAAGTTATATCTCTGTATAAGAAGGGGATAAAGTCTGGCCCTGGGAATTATAGGCCTGTATCTATCCTCTGTGTAACATCAAAGATCCTGGAGAGAGTTGTACATGAGCAAATGTATGAATATGTTAACAAACAGGGTCTAATGTATGATTTTCAGTCGGGTTTTAGAAAAACATACTCCACTGATTCATGTYTACTTTACTTGACTGACTTCATCAGGAAAGAGATTGATGAGAGAAATCTGTTTTGAATGGTACTGCTTGGCCTACAGAAGGCCTTTGATACAGTTAACCACTGTCTCCTAATCTCCAAACTGGAGGCACTGGGGTTAAGCAGTATCCCTCTAGGTTGGGTAATGTCCTATTTATCAGGAAGGGAGCAAGTAGTAGAGGTTAATGGTTCACTGTCTCAGGCAAAACCAATGAGTTGTGGCATTCCGCAGGGGAGCGTGCTTGGGCCTCTGCTGTTTTTATTGTATATTAACGATATGAAAAATGCTTGTTCTTGCCATCTTTTTCTTTATGTGGATGACTTTACACTTCTGGTGTCTCACAAAAGTAAAACTATGTTGGAGAGCCTACTTAGCACTGTGCTTACTAATATTAGMAAATGGCTTGGAGATAATAAGCTATCTCTGCACTTAGGGAAAACTGAAGCAATTATTTTTGGATCCAGACCTAAATTGTGTAGGTTGTCTGAAATCAGAGTGGAGTTAGGGGGTGAGGTGCTGACTACTAAAACCTCTGTTAGCTACTTGGGATGTATCCTTGATGGAAGCTTGGGAGGTGTGAGCATGGCCAATAAAGTGCTAGAGAAGGTTAATGCCAGGACTAAGTTTTTGGCTAGAAAGTCCAAGCTGCTTGATAAGGACTCCATGAAAGTGCTAGCTACTGCCCTCATTCAATGCCATTTTGACTACGCTAGTACTTCCTGGTTTGGGGGTTTATCTAAATTTATGAAGGGGAAGGTTCAGATAGCCCAGAATAAGCTGATCAGGGTAGTATTGAAGGTGAGTCCACATACTCACATAGGCAGGAGCTGCTTTCAGGAACTAAACTGGCTGCCTGTTGAGGCTAGGGTGTCCCAGATTAGACTAGGTTTGGTTTACAGAGTATTTATGGTCCTGCGCCCAGATATCTAAGTGATTACTTTCTTCGTGTTAGGGATGCACACAGTCACAGCACCAGATCAGGTGTTGCTGATGTGTGCTTATACAGGTTCMGGAGTAATGCTGGGAAAGGTACTTTCTTGTATACTGGAGCCTCAGAATGGAATGAGTTGCCTCTGCCCATAAAAACAACGTCTTCTCTGGGCAGYTTTAAAAATAAAGTAAAAATATGTTTGATGTCTTCTGTGCCCATATGAATAACCCCTATGATGTAACTGGAATGATGAGATAGATGTTCTTCTTCTCTGTTTTTGTTTTATTATTTCACTGCCATACTGTGTTTCGATCATGTCTAGCCATCTGGCCTCAAGAGGACCACAATGGAAATAAGTCCCAGACTTCATTGTGTGTTATCCTCGATGATTTTATTCATGTGCATGTATGGCTTTTTCAAGTTTTATGTGTGCTTGTTTTTTTTAAATGGTCGAATTAATAAACTAAACTAAAAAAAAAGGAGGGACGTGGAGCGAAAGATGTATGTTAAATACAATTTCACCAATATGAAATGGTGGCAGCATCTCACACCAAGCAGTGAGATCTCCACTTCAAATTCAAAGCACACTGGACAACATGTCGCGATAGTAGCCTTCACACTGAGCAATTTCACAAGCTGATTGTTTACACTCGAGTCTCTTCCTTCCTTCTGTGTGTACGATAGCTGTAAATAYATCGGGAGACGATGAAGGCCATTCTAATAATGTTGTTGACCCAGCCATACTGTACTAGCAAGGGAGCCTTGTCCGCCGCATACAGCGCAATCTAGAAAATGTATCGGGATGCTGTGGCTTGTGGCAAATTCAGAGCTAAAATTACACAGTGACATATCGATTAGTCATGACTAGTGCTTAAGGCTGTTGCGGTGACCGTATTACCGCCACACTGGCGGTCACGAGTCACGAAGGCAGTCAAATTCCACGTGACCGTTTAGTTACTGTAATTAGGCTTCTCCAAGCTCTGATGCTGCTGATGGTCATTAGTAGCCTACCAAACTTGCTAACTTCCTGGTACTCAGCACTCTAGTGTCCATCTAATCACTCTGACATCAATACAAATGTAATAAAACACTTCATGAGAGCCCATGAGCTCATGTTGAGCGACATTTCTATAGGCCTCTATTAAAAAGAGGAGGATCCCATCAGCTTTCTATAGGCTAGGCCTACTRTATTTATTTCTCAACTTTCCTAATATTAAGCACATTGCTTATCTTTACGACAGGAGTATATCCTACCTGGCTGGCATGAAAATGGAAAAGCATTCTCCGTTCAATAATTATAATTATAATACTGGTTTTTCTCCCCAATTGGTAGTTACAGTCTTGTCCGATCGCTGCAACTTCTGTACGCACTCGGGAGAGCCATGCGTCCTCCGAAACATGACCCCGCCAAGCCGCACTGCTTCTTGACACACTGCTCGCTTAACCCGGAAGCCAGCCTCACCAATGTGTCGGAGAAAACACTGTACACCTGGGCGACCGTGTCAGCGTGCATGCGCCCGGCCCGCCACAGGAGTCGCTAGAGCGTGATGGGACAAGGACATCCCGGCCGGCCAAACCCTCCCCTAACCCGAAAGACGCTGGGCCAATGCGTTGCCTCATGGGTCTCCCGGTTGAGGYCTGCAGCGACACAGCAAGGGATCGAACCCGGATCTGTAGTGATGCCTCACGCACTGCAGTGCCTTAGACCGCTGCTCCACTCGGGAGGCCACTCCATTCGCTATTTAAGTGCACAGATGACATGTATTTTTTCCCGCTGGTCCTGTTTCAAGACAGGTGCATGATAATGGTCCATTCTAAATCAAAACAAATTTCACTCATATATTATTTAGTATATGTAAAGATAACATTAAATAAAAAATAGTCTGAAGGGTAACAATATCACTTGTGAATTATATTTTATCACTCGTGAATCATTCAGCATAAGCATAAGGCAAGAAACAATGCCTTTTTTTGTGTGACTTTTTCGAATCATAATCGCACACCTCATGTAGCCTAGCCCATAGGCCTATATGTTTTGATAAGTGATCAACTAAAGTGGCCAAATAACGTGTGAGTTTCAAGTTTGGGGAAGTTAATTTTCACCATAAAAAAATGCACCTTTATAATAAAAGCATTACATGCAATATTCCATCTGCGGTCACTTTTGATAATGGTGTTTTCCGCTAACGGAACATTCGCGTTTAGAAGGGGACAACGCAGCACTCCGCAAAAGGCATGGATTTTTTTAGGGTGCATTACGGCCACACAAAGGGGATGCCCCCTTTATCAAGTTCTTGTCAAATTTTTTCAAATCATCATTACAGTCGCATCTTGCAGCCTTACAATGTATAAAAAATCKAATCATATAGCGCAACGTTTGTAGCACAACATTAATAATGCTAAATTAAGCATATAGGAAGTTACCTGTTTCTTTGTTAACCGCTCAACACAGAATAGCCACATGTGCGCACTCCCTCAAATACTTTTGCGAAAATATCCTTTCTATTTTATTCAGCTTTGTTCACTTCTATATACCATAAAATAATATAAAATAAGCAAATCTTGTCTGTTAAATGGTTGGAATGATGGGTTGTAGGAAGCTCCTGTTTTCTGATTGGAGGAGATGGGGGGGGGGAAGGTAAACGTCATTATGACCGTTTCAGTTCCACRGTAGCCTGTCAAGTACAATATCATTTTGTTATTTGACAGATATAGTGACAATATAGGGCTGTAAAGGAACATTATAAATGAAGGCTAACAGATCATTTGACCTTATCGAACTAAGAATATGTTCAAATAGAATATTGCCTATATTTGYGACTTTATAAGTGTATTTAGCTCACATCGATTAAAGGACAGGATATCTTGTGGTAAACAGGGTCTGTGAAGTCTATAGTGTGCAACCCTTTTGGGTAATGTAGAACGGAATAGCATTCACAAATTTCAACAAATTCTCCAAAATAAGTAATGATCATCGTTGGGATAAGGGTTTAGTGTGTAATAATTAAGCAATAAGGCCCGAGGGGGCGTGCTATATGGCCAATATTTCACGGCTAAGGGTTGTTCTTATGTACAACACAACGTGGAGTGCCTGGACACAGCCCTTAGCCGTGGTATATTGGCCATATATCACAATCCCCAGAGGTGCCTTGCTGCTATTGTAAACTGTTTACCAACGGAATTAGAGCAATAAAAATAAGTGTTTTGTCATACTCGTGGTATACGGGCTGATATACCACAGCTGTCAGCCAATCAACATCCAGGGCTCGAACCACCAAGTTTACAATGGAGAATATACTACATTTGCATTACATTTAGTCTTCATTTCAGCTACCTCTCTTTCTAGCCCCTGGGCTTGTTGAGTTGTTCTCATTCCACAACCTCTTCTGCAAAACGTTATGATTTAGCTTTTTACCCGAAACCATCCCACCAGGTGCATAATGCCTGCAATCTTTCTGGACTTGCAAGAGGCAGAGTGACCTGATAATGGTGTTCTGGTTCCGCAACCAGAAAAGACCGTGCTTATCTGCGATGATTGCCTCATCCAAGCTCAACAATCTCTATAAGGTTTATCAACATACCGGGCACAAAAATGTGTTAACCTTACTGGAGTCAGGTCCAAAGTTATTGGCACCCTTGATAAAAAATKAGCAAAAAAGACGATGAAAGAAAAAATACAAATACTGAGCTATATTGAATGCTAAAAAKATATGGKRAWATTATATTATTTTTAGATTAATATATTGGCTTAGAGAAAAATATTTGGTTTCAACACCTTTCAATACCTCACCTTGCGAGGATGACTGCACTGAGCCTTTTCYTAAAATGTTTTATGAGATTGGAGAACACATTGGGAGGGATCTTAGACCATTCCTCCATACAGTATCTTTCCAGATCTTTGATATTCTTCGTCTGCGTTTATGGACTGCCCTCTTCACTTCAAACCACAGGTTTTCAGTGGGGTTCAAGTCCGGAGACTGAGATAGCCATTGCAAAATGTCAATTTCTTTGTGGTCAATTAACAATTTCTTTGTGGATTTTGATGTGTGCTTGGGGATATTKTCTTGCGGAAAAGTGTCAGCCTCCTGGCAGAGGCWACCAGGTTTTGGGCTAAAATGTCCTGGTACTGGGTAAAGTTCATRATGCCATTGAGCACATCTTGATCAAGGGTGTCAATCATTTTGGACCTGGCTGTACKCTGTCGTGGTGGGGCAGCATGMGTCACGTGTCTCCATGACCCTGTTGGCCRAACCCTCAGTGTTGCCGAGGCCATATGCTCCGCTAGGAGTTAAAAAGGAAAGCAAGTCACATGTCACCACCAGCCTATATATGACTTCACAAATCTCAAGCTYACTGAAATTACAGCTTGAATACTCAGTGTCTTTTTTTYCCCTTAATGGCCCCCGTACTCACTCAGGTTGTACCACCGATATACAAAGATTTGAGACAACGGTTTTGAAAATATTTTGTGCCAAACAACTGTTGTGTTAAATGTGTTGTATAACCTAAGCGTGTATGTGTTTGTTTTTCAGGTTTGATAGATGCCTACATCCAGCCCTCTACAAGAGTAGCGTGTGTGTATATTTATAGGTATGTTATTTCTTATTAATTCTTGTATCCATATTAGACCCAAAGGTTGTCAGGTCAAGCTGTTTTTCATATATACATACAAATGATGGACATTTAACCAGAGGAATGGAGAATTAAATTTATTGTCTGAGTGAATAACATAAAAATTCCACTTTTGTATATGCAATAGGTTATGACAATTCTGAATAATTGAAGTGACCTCATGGTGAGAGCAACAGTGAGACAATGATTGGATTATTATTTACATTCTTTAATTCAAGTTCTGTTTATACACATCTCTCTATACACGCAAAAACAACCCCAATATGAATGAGAAAGTCCGTGGAAGGGTCCAAAAGGGTAAGTTAGTTGGTTGCATTAAAACAGTGAAAAACATATCCACATTTGGCTTTGTATTCGCACCACATCTATTCCCAGCTCTTAAGCAAGAGGGCTGAGCTCATTACATCCACATGGTCATAATAACTTAACATTGAATTCAGTTTTGACCAGTTCAGCCAGGCTGAAACTCTCCCCCAAAATAGTCTTTATCAACAGGTCATGTTGCCCTTTGAGGGTAGAATGTGGTTTATTAAACATCAAGGAGTACAACTGTGGGTTACGAGACCTCTATGGGGTCGTTAACTGAGACCTCTATGGGTTAACTGAGACCTCTATGGGTTAACTGAGACCTCTATGGGTTAACTGAGACCTCTATGGGTTAACTGAGACCTCTATGGGTTAACTGAGACCTCTATGGGTTAACTGAGACCTCTATGGGTTAACTGAGACCTCTATGGGTTAACTGAGACCTCTATGGGTTAACTGAGACCTCTATGGGTTAACTGAGACCTCTATGGGTTAACTGAGACCTCTATGGGTTAACTGAGACCTCTATGGGTTAACTGAGACCTCTATGGGTTAACTGAGACCTCTATGGGTTAACTGAGACCTCTATGGGTTAACTGAGACCTCTATGGGTTAACTGAGACCTCTATGGGTTAACTGAGACCTCTATGGGTTAACTGAGACCTCTATGGGTTAACTGAAGACCTCTATGGGTTAACTGAGACCTCTATGGGTTAACTGAGACCTCTATGGGTTAACTGAGACCTCTATGGGTTAACTGAGACCTACTCTTTGATTTTTGGAGGAACGGCTCTGCATGTAAGTCCATCTCTCGTGAGTTATTAGCTACAATATCTGCTGTACAGAGACTATTCCACAATGGGGGGGTACTATGTACACATAGTTCTGCAGTAGACTAAAAACACCTGTTGCCAGTCAACATATATAAGGACCGGTCTAATCTAATCTAGTTTGCCTGTCCTCTGATCATGCAGGTAACGTCAGTGTCACGCCCTGGCCATAGAGAGGGTTTTAGTCTCTATTTTGGTTAGGCCACCTGTGCTTTGTGGGTAGTTGTTTTCTGTTTTGTGTCTGCACCAGACAGAACTGTTTCGTTCTGTTCTATTTTGTTTCAGCGTTCAGTTTGAATAAATTATCATGAACACGTACCACGCTGCGCTTTGGTCCTCTTCTTCAGACGAGCGTTAGACAGTGGAACAATTCTCTATATGGTGTCAAGGGGGAAGGATACTGACGATTAAAAAACAACATGTACAGAAATACTGAGATGAAAAAAAGTACATTTTTAAAAAGCACGAGTAAAAACACTGACCAAGCTCTGTCCCACTCCCAAAATAATATCACCCAATAATACACTGGGTAAGTACAACACCGCTCATTCAGCTCTCCTCTCCTTCTTTCCACTCTTCTTTCAGCTCATCCTCCACTCTCATCCCAATCTAGGTCAAGTTACCTTCCCCATTGGCAATGGCATCAYCGAGTCCCTCTTCCCTTCTCCCCACCCTGGGTTCCTAATATGACTGCCCCATCTGGTGGCGGAGTGCTGGAACAACAACTCTTTTTTCCCCGGGCCAGACTGGGGAGKTTCTCTCGAATCCACAGGTAAATTGTGGGAAAGTCATTGGTTGGCCACGCTCCAGGTGGCCGGGGGATCAAACACAGCAGGTTGGATGGCAGCGGTAGGTACAGTTGGCAGACCCCCTCAACTGGAGACTCTGAAACAGAGACAGAACGAGTTTAGGATCTTGGAAATCAAAGCTCTTCGCTAAAACGTACTTGTTTTCGTTTTAGTGAGTGAGAACGATCATAGTTTTAGTAAGTGAGACATTTTTTTTGCTGTTCCACTACATGCCATTCTACTGGGTCGTGCTGTGAGCCACTGACCTGTGTGTTCCTCAGGCAGCAGCAGGTGTCTTCTACAGGGGCWGGGWGGTCTGGCTGGGATCCTCCTATCTGGTCCCCAGCTACAGACGCTTTGTGACGGACCACCGCTGTGACATTAAACGCTTGCTGCAGGACCAAACACATTCCCATCAGAGACTTACGCATTTATAAATGATTCATTAACCATTCATAAACTAATTACAAACCCCTTGTGAAGGGAGCCTTATTGTAAAATGCCATTTTGCACCATAAAGCTCACAAAATGTTACATGAAGTTATAATAGCTGATAGTAGGAGAGTGCAGTAAGAGTGACCCACTCTCCATTTGTTCTTGGCAAAGTTCTTGTTCTTGGCGCTGACAGACTCACACGGATGTTCTTATCCAGGGCTGTGTCTCCAGTCATCCTGAGGGAGGGTGAGAGACATGAGAGCCAGGCTCTGCTGGGGGGGGGGCGCAATAATATGTGGAAGATGGTGTTGTGTCTTAGGCAAAAAAAAACACCACAGGGACACACACAACGATTTATGCATCTCTCTCAATTGAGAGTGGAGGACTACCGTACCTGAGTCGAAGATATCGTGGAGAAAGGGGGTGGAGAGAGAGGCACGTGAAAAAAGAATAATCCCAGTTAAACGAGATGTAAAAGACTGAAGACTGGACATACTTACATTAGGAGTTGTGATGAGGGGGGGGGGGGGGGGGGGGGAATCGATACAGTAAATATCGCAATATTATTTTATATTGATATATATCGTATCGTATTATTTTGACAATGTCGCTTTATTATTTTTGCGCTAATTAGCTGTACCTGCACCAAAACTCCAGTGTTTTTCCATATACTGAGCAATATGTTTGGCACATCGAATTGCAATAAAATCACAGTATCGAATCGCAATACATATTGTATCGGCACCTAACTATCATGATAATATTGTATTGTGAAGTCCCTGGCAATTCCCAGCTCTAACCAGGAGTGGGCAATCTTAGGCCAATTTATGACTAGTCCATAATGTAATAACTGCCAATAATGTAATTGCTTTTTAAATTTACAATGTAATAACCAGTCTCCTGACCCCTAGCGATRAATAAAGAGAAAAATAAATAGATAGCTGTAGTACCCATGATACTATAATCCACACCAGCCTCCCCTGCCAGTATCATAGTTAGGTGGTCCATCAGATGGAAGTACATCAGAGAGATCAGACAACATAAACAGACTGAAGGAATGAGTGTGTGTGTATTCACCAGGTAGGTGGAGGCAGGAGGTGGCTGTGTGTGTGCGACTGCGTGCAGGTGTATGTGTCTATGTTACGACTAACCAGAAACGTGGAGGCTGCGGGATGATTGCAAAGGTACCACCACACGGTCCTTTAGATGTCGATGTACTGAACGAACAGCGCCACCAGCAGGTAGAGGAAGAGCAAGGAACTCAAACAGTTGGCTGCTGTCCAACGTGAGGTCATGGAGCCCGGGAGGGACGGACATGTTCCGGAGTGATGATGGCCGAGAGGGGCAGAGCCGAGAGACCCACATAGTTACTGCTCCTAGACGGAGGGGGACATACAGGTAGTGGGGTTAGTGTGTGTGTTTGTGGTGCAGTGTGAGTTGTCTACAGGAATAAACCTAGGTGTCTGTAGCCTGGTCATAGATTTGGGCTCTTGCCAAGTTAAATGTAAAGGCCACTACAGAGGCGGACAGAGAAGAAGTCAATAAAGGACAGGGTAATGTTCCCGAAGGCACAACACGTGAGGAAAAACAGTGAAACAGGAGGTACTGTCTGAACTTGTGCAATATCAAATGCTTGTTTAGTTTTTTCCGTTGCAACACGTTTGGTTGTGGTGTGTGCTCTAATGAACACAACCCAGCTTCAGTTTTATTTTATTTTATTTATTTTTTATTTCACCTTTATTTAACCAGGTAGGCAAGTTGAGAAAAAGTTCTCATTTACAACTGCGACCTGGCCAAGATAAAGCAAAGCAGTTCGACACATAAAACAACACAGAGTTACACATGGAGTAAAAAAAACATACAGTCAATAATACAGTAGAAAAATAAGTCTATATACAATGTGAGCAAATGAGGTGAGATAAGGGAGGTAAAGGCAATATATAGGTCATGGTGGCGAAGTAAATACAACATAGCAATTAAAACACTGGAATTTTAAATTTTTTGGGGAATGGAACAGTAAAGAACATCAATAGAGGACAGCATCAACARGGTTGAGTTCAGGTGGATGACAATGTACACGTTGAAGATAGTASTAGGCCTAATGTAATGAATAGAGATGATAAGATTAATTGCTAGATCTACTTGGCAGAGACGCATAAGACAATATCTAGACAAATCATTTCTTTCTGAACTTTCGACAATRTTGTTTTCTACTGAACACAGCCTGGGCACACACACACCAACGAGAGTAGACCTACTGTGTTCGGACGTTACACATAACATGTCCATATATGGCATTTCGTTGGCAGCATTATTGGATTTTCTATCCGGTGATGTCCCTGGAACSCGGACCACGTTATACCTCACCTTCCAACCTGAAGATCACTGATGTCATGATTGAACTTTTTTCCCAGAGTTCCCAGTTCTTTTGAGCGCGGCAACTGACTCTTTCAAACAAGACAACCGCGTTAGCTYTTCTAACACGTCACTTCCTGCTTCTAGGGGACTGCAGTAGTACATTTCTTCACTAGGGGGTAGTAAAAGCATAGGGAGCAAGGATAGGGAGGGACAGTCCATATTTTTGAGTTTGAGGGAAAACATAATAAAGRAAAGGGGGTGGAAGATGGGCGTCGGCGGTAAAATGGCGGACAGGGAAAAAAGGAGGAAAGAGGGACATTTGTTTAATTATGGAGTGTTGGAGTGCACAMGCCTCCTGGAAGATTTGGTGAAGGAGAAGATGGTGGACAGAAAAAAAGTGGACCCTTGCCTAATGGCAGATCTCTTTGCGGTTTCAGGGTGGGTGAGAAAGGAGTTGGGCGCAGTTGAATCAGTGAAGGTAACCTGTAGTGCTTGTGATATTTGTTTGTGTCTCTCCTGATCAGAGGGAGCAGGCGTTCCGTGTCACGCAACTTGGGCAGGATCTGTTTCCTGCTTTGGTATTAGGAGCAGGGCACCATTGAAAAGAGTGATTTCTGGGGTAGCGTTAATTGTGTAGATGGAGCAATTGAAGTTGAAGATTCCTGGTGTTTGTGACGCCCGCCGCTTGGTGCGTCGCAGACCTGGTGGGGAGCGTGGTGAAACAGCAGTGTCACTGTCAGTCCTTTTGAGTTTCGAGTCAGAGTCTCTACCCGACAAAGTCATGTTTAGGATTTATCAGATATCCTGTTAAGAGTTTTTGTGCCAAATCCGCTGCTTTGTTTCAGGTTCAACGTTTATGGTCACGTCGCAGCAGTGTGTAGGAAGGAGATTCCAAGATGTGGGAAGTGTGCAGGCGGGCATGGGACAGAGGATTTTGTCGTTTGGTGGATAATTGTGTGTTTTAACTGTAGGGGTGCTCATGCTGCTGTGGAGTCAGAGGAGTGGCCAGAGAGGTCAGAGTCAGAGTGGTGCAGAAGGTTCTGAGGCAATGAAGAAAGTAGAGGAGGATGGGTCAAGGGTGAGGGATCCTGAGAGGATTCCAGTGAGTAGTAGACTTGTGCCTGTACAGAGGGATTGGCCAACGAGTGATTTATGCTTTGGTAAGGTTGGATTCTTAGCGTTCATAGCAATGGTTATCAACTGTACCACAGAAATCACAGAAAATAGATGGYGGCAGCTGTATTTGGGTATGTGAGATTTGACTACAGGAAAGATGCAGGGCGTGATGAGGGGTTGTGTCCCATCGTCCCAGGCCGTTGGCATGGTGCAGTAGCAAATAGGGTCAAAGTAGTGGAATGGGGTCGTGGGTTTTTAATGAGTGTAGGTGGTGGTGTCTAGGGCTATATTTCACTTTCTTAGAGGAACAATACTAATGAAGAGAATTTAATGTAGGTAGGCCGTGACTGGCCTCACACCCCAGTACAGTAGGTGGCGGTGTATGCACCTAAAAGTTGGATGCGATCCGCCAACCAAATCCCAAAGAAGAAGAAGAAGCATAATAAATCACAATTTCCAGGCTCAATGGATCCGATCCGTGTACTGTTCGTTCAATCAATATCCAAATTTAAACAACAAAGACGGATAATCACCCTGAACTACACCCCGTCGTTCTCTGCAAACATCAAAGCAGTGACTCGCTCCTGCAGGTTCACGCTCTACAGTCTACAACATCCCTAGAGTACGACCCTACCGCACACCGGAAGCAGCACAGGTCCTAATCCAGGCACTTGTCATCTCACATCTGGACTACTGCAGCTTGTTGGATGGGCTACCTGCTTGTGCCATCAAACCCCTGCAACTTATCCAGAACGTTGCAGCATGCCTGGTTTTCAACCGTCTCAAGTTTTCCCATGTCACCCCGCTCCGTCGCACACTCCACTGGCTTCCAGTCGAAGCTCGCATTCCACAAGCTCGCAGCAATAGGAACTGCCCCTCCCTACCTTCAGGCTATGCTCAAACCCTACACCCCAACCCGAGCACTCCATTCTGCCACCTCTGGTCTCTTGGCCCTCCCCCACCCTACAGGAGGGCAGCTCCCACTCAGCCCAGTCCAAGCACTCCTCTGTCCTGGCACCCCAATGGTGGAACCAGCTTCCCCGTGAAGCTAGGACAGCAGAGTCCCTTACCCATCTTCTGAAAGCACTTGAAACGTTACCTCTTTAAAGAGTATCTTAAACAATCCCCCCTCCTCAACTCGACCCCCCCCCCCCTTCTAGCTCTTACTTTGCCGATAACAATTTTATAGAGGAAAAGCTATTGAGATGGATTGTTCAATCATTCAATTATTCTCAATGGTAATTAGTGAGTATAGGTGAGTATATCTGTAGAGAAACAGGTGTGCATACTGCGTATGCCTGCTTATGCCCACCACTATATCTGCACCCACTGGGTGAGATTGAAGCTGGCAGTGTTGACAGTGACACTACACATATAGAGGCCYACAGYGGAGGTCTCATAATACCCAGACGGGATTTTAGAAACACTTCAACTAAGGGCGTTGTTGTCAGGACCAGCGGTGCCCTTTATGTCCCAGGTTGCTCTGGTGCAGGCAGGKTCGGCGTAAAAGCMSTTTGTGACAACTGCTGATGTAAAAACAAAAAAGGCTGTGTGTCATTTTGMTTGATTGTAGTAGAAGTAGAAGTGACGTCCTCTTACCTGTCAGGTAGGAAACAGCAGTGCCAAAACATCAAAATGGCTGGGATGTCCATTGTCCTCTCCACCCCAAACACCTCCCCTCCCACCGTCTTCTGTCTGCCGTCCGCACCCCAGCATTGACCACACAACATGGTCAATACACAGTCAAACCAAACAGAACCTCATCCCCGGGCTATTGCGCACGGCGCATGTTAGCCTGGGGTATCAACCACTCAAAGTTGGCCTTACARCGAGTGACCACAGAATTCCACGGGACCTACTGAGTAAAGTATTTGTCAWTATTYCAKTTTAKCRAATAACACGAATGCGAGGCGTGCCTCTGTGCTTCTGGTGTGCTTGTGTACAGRGGAGGGTTTGTTGGTAGATTAAACAAATGTCTATATCCTGGGACATTCCCCCGGCACTCTGTATTGGCTAACGAAGGCCGAGTTTGACACGTTGGCCCACCAGACTCTTCGCGCATGTGGGGCGGAAGTGTCTGCGCACGAAGGCAACAGGCAACAGTAAAAGTGTTGATACAGCGTGCAAGGGTATGACACAGTCTGCCTCCTCACCTTCTCACCTCCTACACACACACATAAACACACACACAAAACAAACACACAGTTAGTGCCTACATACACCTTACAGACCCATGCAAACACACACAAAGAAACATAAATAAATCTAATAGGTTTATCGGTGCAGACTTTAAGCCTTTCTATGTGGAGAATGATGACCAAGTGTGTGTCTGTGTGTGCTCAGGGATTGTAAGGGACTGTAATTCAGCATCTAGCATCTCTATGGAGAATGAAGATTCTACACAAAGAGTCAAATACAAAATCAWTTTAGTTAATCGCACACTGTCCCTGTCCCTCTCTAGAAAAACAGAGGGAAATGAGTATACAAAAYAATAAGAACACCTGTTCTTTCCATGACAGACTGACCAGGTGAATCCAGGTGAAAGCTATGATCCCTTATTGATGTCACTTGTTAAATCCACTTCAATCAGTGTAGATGAAGGGGAGGAGACCGGTTAAAGAAGGATTTTTAAGCCTTGAGGTGATTGAGACATGGAATTGTGTATGTGTGCCATTCAAAGGGTGAATGGGCAACACAAAAGATTTAAGTGCCTTTAATTGGGGTATGGTAATAGGTAGGTGCCAGGTGCACCGGTTTGTGTCAAGAACTGCAACGCTGCTGGGTTTTTTGTGCCAGCCAACTTGGCACAACTGTCGGAAGCATTGGTGTCAACATGGGCCAGCATCCCTGTGGAACGCTTTCGAAAACTATAGTCCATCCCCGACGAATTGAGACTGTTCTGAGGGCAAAAGGGGGGCGGTGCAACTCAATTTTAGGAATGTGATCCTAATGTTTGGTATGTCATTATACTCTAGTATATATAGAGCCGTACCATGCAAGGTCAGGGAAGGACAGAAGTGTTGTGCCTGCCGGTATGTGTAGTGTCACTGTCAACACTGACAGCTTCAATCTCACCCAGTGGTGCAGGTGTAGTGGTGGCCATATGCAGGCATACGTAGTATGCACACCTATTTCTATACAGATATAGAGTATACTCACCTATACTCACTAATTGCCATTAAGAACGATTGAATGATTTAACTATTGAACCATAGATCTTAATTCCTTTCTCCTCTGTCATTATTAGGGGGAAGACTAGCTATAGCTAGCTATCAACACCATAACAGACAATTGCTGATAATTCATTCATACTCACCTGATGGGAGAGAGAGGGTGATGGTCAAAACCTGTTATGACAAGGCGTGTCAGTTGGGGCTGGATAGTCTTGAATGACGGTGTACACACACACACAGACAGACACACGCCTGTTTGACATGATAGCTAGATAGCTTTAAATATAGGCTCCCTGTCTTGTCTGTCAGTAAAGCCACCAAGCATTGAAGGAAGGCAGCTAGCTAGTTAGCTTGCTAACTAACTAACATTACTTGTTGGTGGCCCTTATTATAACTAACCTGGCGAAAGCTAGCTAGCTGGAGGGATGGTCAGGTAATGTTAGTCACACAGTTTTCCCATTGAAAAACCACTAGCACACGTATCCTGTTGCACCCCTCCTCCCCACGTCCATACCGTGTCGGTTCATTAATTACATTTTGTGCACAACATTAGAGAAATTAATTCATGCAGTAGAAACAGCGAGGAACAGGAAGAGAGGCGCAACTCGGCTGAAAATCCGTCTCTATCCAGCAGGTGGCGTTTTTTCATTGTTTCGCCCACCAAGCAAGGAGTTTTTGTATGGCGGTCGATGAGAGAGTGTGGAATATGGTCCACAACAAAAATGTATGGCTTATTTGCTACATGAGGTTTATTTGATCGAATAGAAGTTTCATAATTCTTAAGTTGTTAYGAGTGTACTGATATAAGTAGGACACGTGACATCCCGGGCAACTATGAGAAAAACGACTTTATATTGGAATTGTCTAGAGATGGCAATGCATATTCATGCTATGAGGCTAGTAGCATAGCATCTCTCTCCATTGAATACAGGCGGTTGACGTCAACAAGCATCATCGAATATTCAAAAAAGGATTACAATAATGAGATATGTCCACCAATCCAAAGAAAGGATAGGCGGGAGCTAGACAAGCCACAGTGCTGCTTTGTGGACAATGATTCCCATTGTTAGGAAGGAGAGACGTGTATTTTTTCCAGTATATCCATAATCTTTGGTAGAAATGATTATCCGTCTTCGTTGTTTAAGTGCGGATATTGATTGAACGAACGGTACACGGATCCGATCGGTTACACGGTCAGATCGGTACATGGATCTGATCGGTATACGGGTCAAATCTGGCCTACAAATGATGATGTGTCATACTCTAAATTCAGCAGTACTACCCAAAAATAAAATGCTTTGTTATAAAGAAAACACAAATTTTATTTTATTAGTTAAATATTTTGAAAATACAWGTCTAACTATCAATTAATTCTCTCACACCGCACCTGTCCCTTGGCATTAAATTGGTGACACAGGTATAAATAAATACATTCTAACAATCTAATATGACTTTTTAAATTTAAATTTTACTTTAGATTTGTCTGTAATGGCTGCAAGTACAATAGAGAAACCAAATGCACAAAAAAGGCTTGGTTGTTGAAAGTGACATATTGTAATGAACACGATGGGAGACAGAGAGCTGGTTTCAAGCGCAGGGCGCAGCAGGTGTTTATTTGTAAAGGACCACAGGAGGAGGCAGGTAGCTKGGTCCAGGGGCAGGCAGAAGGTCATACACAGGGGGTCCAAAAGGGCAACAGTACAGGCAGGGAAAAGGCTAGTAACGTCATCCGGGAGATCAGGCAATAGGTAGATAACAGGAAAACCGAAAGTACAGGCAGGGAATAGGCAAAAGGCGTCGTTAGTGAGGCAGGCAAAAACTATCATACACAGGAGGAGTAACTCACAGGAAAAACAGCGCTTTGAAAGACGTGTGTCACAAAACAAACAATGCCTCACAATGATGGGGTGCAAAGAACTGACCTGAATAATGTGTGATAATGACATACAGGTGTGTGAACAGGTCATCAGAATTCACGCAGCGTTCAGGGGATCTAGGTGTTTGAGAGTGTGAGCTGGAAAGTGGGCTGGAAAGGGAGCTGCGTTCAGGGGATCTAGGTGTTTGAGGGTGTGAGTTGGAAGCAGACGTTACACAGATCAACAGAGAGGGAGGGAGTTAGCCATGCACTTTAAAAAGCAGAATTTGCATTTGTACTGTCTCACCACTCTTAAGGTCACGGTGTACAGGGAACTTGTGCCCGTAAATCACATCGAAGGAACAAATTCAATATAAATGTTCTAAAATATCATGCTTTTCAGTATACAGCGTTTTGAGAATGCTTCAAGGGATATTGTTTGTATTTCATGTGAGTTCGYGCAACATATCCGTGTAAGAAGAACTCTACCACACCTTGAGGGAATGTTAATGATCAAGTGAAGCTTAAGTTGCGTTTCTGGAGAAAACAAAACGTTGTTTACCAACCCCTTCCCTCCCTCTCTCTGATCTTCTTGGCTGCATTTTACTGCCTCAGAGCAAAGAGCAGTGCATTGTTTTCATTAGGCCAGATTCTGATAGCTTTACTAATATGATGCACCGGCTATTCACACGCTGTAAATAGGAGTGTGTAGGGCAGAGAATCAAATTTATAAGATAGATGCAGACAGTAGGCTACTACAATTTTACCCATTTACTCAAAAAGGCAGCTGTAGKCCTACTCCGCCTGCCTGTCTCCCTTTCTATTTGTAATGAGTTCAGCTATCGCTCATTAATAAGGATTTGCCACAATAAAGGGGAATTATCCCCCAAAAGCAGTGAAATTAGATTTACATTTGCAATCATGTAGATGCCTTTTTTGAGAATATTCTTTCTTTAAATAGTATCAAGTGAGGCATAACGCTTCAACTGTTGGCACTAACAGCACAGATAACATTGTGACAACGTGTCCCATACTGTGTGACAACATGCCGATAGATCATTTCCTCGTCCGACATGGTGGGATCTTTTTGTGTTGGTAAAATGTATAATGCGAGAAACGCCGATGGAAATTGATATGATAACCACGATATCGAAGTAAACCTGGAGTGATGCGATGATATGGTGTGTGGTCATCCCAATACGTCTCGGGAAGCCATGCAATTTATTAGGCTACAGATGAAATAAGATATGATGATTTTCACAGGGTGGTGAAAGTGCACGGTGATCTTTCCTATAAATATCGAGGGTCTTATTCTGGTGACATGACGATCGATGCTTGACTGCCGTTTGACAACTACAAATATTCTCGCTCTTATCCATAATAATCTCATGATTACCATACCCGCACAGCCTACACACACTGTSTCTGCGATCTGTTGGCTAAAKCGCACGTGCCAAAATGAGACGAGGTACATTTGCTTGTGACAGTACTATTTGTAGAGTTGAAAATGCAAWGGAAACATATTGAACTTTCGATTTTTATTCGTTACACGGAAACTTAAGCTAAAAGTACATTTTGTGTGCACTACGCCATCACGCACTGATTTGTATCTGCAAAAAAAGTTAATTTGGTGGAAACAAATTGGAAACTGGTGGGAAAATGCTGATATTTTCTTTATGTGGTTTTCAAAGTATTTGCATGAAAATTGATCGGCAATTATATGGAAACCTAGCTATAGACATAAGTGTCCTGTACCAGGAAATGTTGGTGGGATGATAAGGCAGGTGATAAGGCTCTCCTACAAAGCCTTTGCATTGTCCAACAGTGCCTTCACACTTGGTGGGAGTACAGTGTGTTACAGGAAAAAAGGCATTTCCCTCTTCAAACCTGCTGTGTCAGTGCCACCTCAACAGGTGAGAAATGGAGGGAAATGTGTTGAATGATGTCTCCATGGACCAAACCAAGTTGAAACTCTCCCTCTCTTCATATACATGCTATTTGGAGCATGTAAACAGGGGTCTTACCACTCTCATTGGCTTCCAGTCAAACAACACKAATGCTAAACTAATGGCTAAGAAAACAGACACAGTCTTGAGTTGTCAACTGTCCAGATACGTAGACGACACTCCGCTGTAGGTATCTGTACGGCGTACTTTTTTCAATTTGGATGAACAGTCCCTTTAAGTTATTTCCTCAGTGACCCCAGTGACGATGACGCATAAGGAAACTCAAACAATACGTTTTATTGCATTGGTTTTTACAACCTGAGATTCAATCAATATTGGCTAGGAGGAAAGTTCTCCATATGAAGTTTATGACCTGCGACATGTTTCTTATCAGAGCAAAACATGACAAATCAAGGACATCRCCGTAAGAGCTTAATAATTATCCAAGCCTTAAGTTGTGGTTAATGAATAGTAATGAGTGCTATTTGTCAGGAGCGACATTCACTTTGCCAAGTCACAGTTMATTTCATGTCAACCTCCTCTTTGCRTCTCATAGATAAAAGAA
Organism: Salvelinus sp. IW2-2015; assembly: GCF_002910315.2. NCBI lineage: Eukaryota > Metazoa > Chordata > Actinopteri > Salmoniformes > Salmonidae > Salvelinus > Salvelinus sp. IW2-2015. The sequence goes on along the minus strand of NC_036869.1, from coordinate 21,556,813 downwards.
GTKTCTTCTTTGGTAACAGGTGGTTTCAGTGAATATGAATTGTCATTATCCAGCCTGGTATCAGTTTATATGCATCACATTGTGAAGCTTTTGCAAAAAAAGATGTTGGTTACGATCATTATCTCAGGAACTGCAAACAGTAAAACTCTGATAGGAAACTRTATCACAGTAGCATACACACTTACTGCTAACTAATTCTATTCAGATAATTGAGAACAGGGATTTTGAAAAAAAACTAGCAAAATGAGTTCTTGGTCAAAAATTCCTTATCATAATATCAACGGTCGATTATTACAATTTTGAGCAAACAGTTGGGAGAATGTAAAGTAATACACCAGGAGTCAGGAAGYAGGTGCAGAAGGTGAGTTTAATAAAGAAATGGCACAGATGACCAAACATGAGACGCGTACAGAATGTGAGAGAAAGCAATAACACCCAATGACTGGTGTCAACTGAGGGCTAAATAAAGGGGGAGTAATCACGGGGGAAATGATGACCAGGTGTGCGCAATGGTGGGGAGAGTGTGTTGGTTTTTATGGTCGCATTCCAGGTTCAGTCCACTGTTGGTATTTCCGGGAGGTGACTCTAATTATGCTATAATATCAGTCTGTTTTGGTACAAAAAAAATTGCTAACATTATTTACACGTTTAATGATGTTTTGGTAAGAATTAAGTTGATATTATGCTATTATTGTGGCTTTTTTCAGTACTTTCTTCTTGTGGTCAAAATGACCCCAGTTGGTAGTCCATGTATGTAAAATRTGTTGGTAGCATTGTTCTAAAATATGATGCTTTTTAAATAATCAACATTCTAATTGTAAGTTACTCTGGATAGGAGCGTCTGCTATATTCCTTAAAGGTAAATGTATACTGTACAAAAATATAAACGCAACATGTGAAGTGTTGGTCCCATGTTCCATGAGTTGAAATAAAATATCTCTGAATTTTTCCAYARGCACAAAAAGCTTATTTCTGTCTTTTAGCGCACAAATGTGTTCACATCCCTGTTAGTGAGCATTTCTCCTTTGCCAAGATAATCCATCCACCTGACAGGTGTGGCAGATCAAGAAGCTGATGATTAAACAGCATGTACATTACACAGGTKCACCTTGTGCTGGGGGACAATAAAAGGCCACTCTAAAATGTGCAGTTTTGTCACACAACACAATGCCACAGATGTCTCAAGTTTTGAGGGAGCGTGCAATTGGCATGCTGACTGCAGGAATGTCCACTAGAGCTGTTGCCAGAGAATGTAATGTTAATTTCTCTACCAATGGTGTTTTAAAGAATTTGTCAGTACGTCCAACCGGCCTCACAACCGCAGACCACGTGTAACCACGCCAGCCCAGGACCTCCACATCCGGCTTCTTCACCTGTGGGATCGTCTGTGACCAGCCAACCGGACAGCTGATGACACTAAGGAGTATTTCTGTCTGTAATAAGCCCTTTTGTGGGGGGAAAAAAGAATGCTATGCCTATGCCCTCCCAGGCCCACCCATGGCTGYGCCCCTGCCCAGTCATGTGAAATCCATAGCTTAGGGCCTAATGCATTTATTTCAATTGACTGATTTCCTTATGGACTGTAACTCAGTAAAGTCTTTGAAATTGTTGCAAGTTGCGTTTATATTTTTGATCAGTAACAATTCTGAGAATGCCTCAAGTGATATTTGTTTGTATTTCATGTGAGTTCCTGCAACATGTCCATGTAGAAGGACCTCTAGGGCCACACCTTTAAGGAAGCTTTAGGGATTGTTCTTGATGAAGGTACATTTACTCTAATCTGCCATATCTAAGACAAACCATCCAATCTTTTAGCCCTATTAAGCTAACAATACACTTTACTGCATTATCATTTGGCATTTTCATGCTCTATGTGTTTGTTTTTTTCACRAGGTGAAGTTGCATTTATGGAAGAAACAAAACTTACTGTACCAATCCCTCCCCTCCTCTCTACCTCTGATGTTCTTGGCTGCATTTCACTGCGTCAGTGCAAACGGCAGATTTTTTCCCCCCCACATTGGATTCTGACATGATAAATCAACTATTCATACGCCGGAAATAGAGAAGCGTTTAGGGCAGAGAATCAAATATATGAGATTGATACAGATAGTACTAGATACAATTTGGTAAAAGACTGTATATTTCCAATGAACACCGTGATCTTCACTAACTGTTGGGATATCGTGTCAGAAGTAGCAGCAGCAACGGTAACTACTGTTATGGAATGCGAGCAGTGGCTTATCTCTCTAATAGACAATAAAGTGCCCTATACCAGGTAGTGTGTTTGGGATGACAATACGGGTGATAAGGCTCTCCTACAAAGGCTTCGTCTACTGGGCACAGACGTCAATTCAACGTCTATTCCACGTTGGTTCAAAGTAACGTCATTTAAGTGACATTTCATCCATGTTGATTCAACCAGCGTGTGTCCAGTGTGTGCTTTTGTCCAGCTGATATGGGTCACGGTCATTGAGTCAGGAACTGCGACCAACAGCAGCTGATATACTAATTCAAATAGGAAACAATATCAGAGACATATTACAATTTTGAGCAAACAAGTGGGACTAAGCACTGCCAGACATCAATGTGGTCCAGACAATCCATGTTGGTTTTTGTGGTCACATTCCAGCCCATGTGGTTTGGTTTACAGTGCGTTTGGAAAGTATTGACTTGTTACAGCATTATTCTAAAATTGATCAAATACATTTTTTGCCTCATCAATCTACACACAATCCCCATAATGACAAAGTGAAAACAGGTATTTAGATTTTTTGCACATTTATTAGAAATAAAAAATATAAAACCTACATAAGTTTTCAGACCCTTTGCTATGAGACTCGAAATTGAGCTCAGGTGCACCCTGTTTCCATTGATCATCCTTGAGATGTTTCTACAACTTGATTGAAGTCCACCTGTGGTGAATTCAATTGAATTGGACATTCAATTGATTGGTCATGATTTGGAAGGGCACACACTTGTCTATGTAAGGTCCCACAGTTGACAGTGCATGTCAGAGCAAAAACCAAGCCATGAGATCTAAGGAATTGTCAGTAGAGCTCCGAGAAGGGATTGTGTCGAGGCACAGATCTGGGGAAGGGTACCAAAAAATGTTCTGCAGCATTGAATTTCCCCAAGAACACATTGGCCTCCATTATTCTTAAATGGAAGAAGTTTGGAACCACCAATACTCTTCCTAGAGCTGGCTGCCTGGCCAAAATGAGCAATCGGGGGAGAAGGGCCTTGGTCAGAGAGGTGATCAAGGTCACTCTGACAGAGCTCCAGAGTTCCTCTGTGGAGATGGCAGAACCTTCCAGAAGAACAACCATCTCTGCAGCACTCCACTAATCAGGCTGTCACGCCCTGACCTTAGAGAGCCTTTTTATTTCTCTATTTGGTTAGGTCAGGGTGTGATTTGGGTGGGCATTCTAGTTTTCTATTTCTTTGTTGGCCGGGTATGGTTCCCAATCAGAGGCAGCTGTCTATCGTTGTCTCTGATTGGGAATCATACTTAGGCAGCCTGTTTTCCACCCTAGTTTGTGGGATCTTGTTTTTGCACAGTTGCTGTCTAGCCCTGCAGAACTTTACGTTCGTTTTGTGTTTTGTTGTTTTTTTTTTGAAAAATGAAGTAAAATGTACGCCTACCACGCTGCACCTTGGTCTCCTTCTAACAACGCACGTAACACAGGCCTTTATGGTAGAGTGGCCAGAGGAAAGCCACTCCTCAGTAAAAGGCACATGACACCCCGATTGGAGTTTTCCAAAAGGCACCTAAAAGACTCTCAGACCATGAGAAACAAGATTCTCTAGTCTGATGAAATCAAGATTGAAGTCTTTGGCCTGAATGACACGCATCATAACAGGAAGAAACCTTGCACCATTATTTGGTGAAGCATGGTGGTGGCAGCATCATGCTGTGGAAATGTTTTTCAGCGGCAGGGACTGGGAGACTAGTCTCGATTGAGGGAAAGATGAACAGATCAAAGTACAGAGAGATCCTTGATGAAAACCAGCTGCAGAGCGCTCAGGACCTCAGACTTGGGTGAAGGTTCACCTTCTAACAGGACAATGACCCTAAGCACACAGCCAAGACAATGCAGGAGTGGCTTCGAGACAAGTCTCTGAATGTCCTTGAGTGGCCCAGCCAGAGCTCAGACTTAAACTCGATCGAACATCTCCTGGGAGAAACTATCCAAATACAGGTGTGCCAAGTTTCATACCCGAGAAGACTCGAGGCTTTAATCACTAGGTGCTTTAACAAAGTACTGARGAAAGAGTCTGAATAGTTATGTAAATGTAATATTTCCGTTTTTTTTTTATTTTTATTATTAGCAGAGATTTCTAAAAACCTGCTTTTGCTTTGTCATTATGGGTATTGTGTGTAGATTGATGAGGATTTTTAATTTTTTTTAATCAATTTTAGAATAAGGCTGTAATGTAACAAAATGTCAAAAATGTCAAGGAGTCTGAATACTTTCCGAATGCACTGTATCTGATCGACTCTCTCAAATCCAGGTTCAGTCACTGTTGGTTTTTCATGGAGGTGATTTCAGGTTCAACTTGGTGATGAAGTTTGACGACTTTTTACTAGATGTCAAACACAGCAGGYAGATTGCCGGCCAGCACGGTAGCAAGCCGCTCCCCTGCCTGGCACAATAATAGGTAACACCTGGCTGTGTGCTCGACGAACTGCARCTTCTCTGGAAACAGGCATTACGTCCATCCGAGCCTAATACCCATTTCAGACAGAAGATATAAGGCAATGTTTTTATGACCCGCTTTCAAACAGCAGTTTATTTACCACTTTCTTGTCATTTCATACATATCAGTGGGTAACTGGTCGATTGGGAGCGGTAGCGGGTGTTGTTAAACTATGGGGGCTGTTTGCGTTTCAAATTAGGGAAGTGTTAAACAGTGGACGCGCTACTGAATTTACTTRCAAAAACGCAGAGAACCATTCACACAGCCCGCATACCTGTATTTTGGTTACCGGGTCTGTGAAAATGCAGGAATCATGACGAGGTCTTTAAGTGGGTTTTAATTTGCCATGCTTTTTTCCCCCCTACCCCTTTCAGATTTAACAAAAAGCAGGTAAAAAGAAGCAAGCAGGGTAAAGAAATGGACATTAAAAGTTCTCTCATCCGAACCTCCACTGCCACCAAAACGCTAAAGCCGTGTACACTATTACATCCTCCACTTCAGTCCACAGAACKTTTCTTGACTGCAAGAGAGAGAGGCCCAAGTCTGACTTAAATTGTGGTGCAGTACAGATGCCCTGTGGTAGGGAACATGTCCAGTGCTCTAAATTCAAATAGCATCGTTCTMTCTAGTCATGATAAAAAGGTCCCATGGTCAATAGTTGTTACAGTATGTGGGAATAGTTGSAAGACTAATGCATTCCTAATTAGAGATGCTGCCTATCTAGTTGAGTCACATTCATCTTCTTTAGTGTCCTCAACTCAGCTACCCCCCTGGGCCATGTCATGTTATGTTCACAACACATCACTCATTTGCTTCCTTTTTTGCATATCGGGCACATTTCAGTATCTGCTCTCTCTGTATCCAAACCCTAATGGAGCGAACTGGCATCAGTCCATTTAGTACGTGATTATCGTGACGTAAGACGTGCCCATTTGTCCCTCCGTCCGYGACAATGGGACCATATCACTTTTAGGGACCTGGTAGTATAAAAGGCCAGAGAGAAGTCCGGGCTCTGCCACATAGACAGGGGGAAACCGCTGGAGAACGACTGGGAGAGAGATGGGGAAGTTTGTACTGTTTACCTGTCTGGCCTTTCTGCCAATGGTTCTCATTGAGGTAGGTGATGCTGTGTACTGTACTGTATCTTTGKTCCCCTTTATRGGCACTGGTTGGCACACAGATTCAAGCAAGGCAATTCTATTACGTATTACAATCTGGAATTTGTCTCTTTAAATTGGTSTTTGCAGTAGCTAAACATAATACTTTTAAATTCACATTGACTTTGCTTATTTAAAACATAGCAAACAAAAGTGAGCTGTCCACAAGCTGTTTCATTGCTTTGTCAAATTAGTTCTGTTTGAATTTTTCAAATCACAGTGAAGGGAACAGTTTWATATTACAAACCCAAATGTWATATATAATAATAATATATACCATTTAGTAGATGTCTTTATCCAAAGCGACTTACAGTGATGCGTGCATACATTTCACGTATGGTTGGTMCCAGGATTCAAACCCACAATCCTGGCCTKGCAAGCACCGTGCTGTACCTACTGAGGTCCAGTGGACCGATGTGTTTTGTAACCTAAAATGCATTATTATAGCTAATGTAGACAAATGACATGATAGGATAGCATTAATATATACTTGGTCTTACTAACTATACTTAGTCAATGCCATCAGTGACAGTGATAAGAAATACACCGTTTTTTGGAGGGCATTTTCATACTATACATAATTCTATTATTTGCGTTATCTCACTTCCTTTTGTAAAGTCTTAGAGGATTATAACAGCTATCAATTGAAACAACTGCAGTCCGTATGTAAATAGACATGACAATATTAAAATCATGCATATCAGTTGATACGATATSGTAACAATACAATATCTAGGCTGCTTAATGATCTGGGTTTCAGYAAACGTGTTCAACCCAGAGCTAGAGAGCACAGAAAAAGAACATAGATCCTCTGGGCACTAGTGCTTGTTCTGTTATTTGTCTAATGAACAGTGTTTGATCACCACAGTGTTAATCTGAGTGTTCAAAACATTRTGAACACCTGCTCTTTCAATGACAGACTGACCAAGTGAAACCAGGTGAACACTATGATTCCTAATTGATGTCACTTGTTAAATCCACTCCAATCAGTGTAAATGAAGGGGAGGACACRGGTTAAAGAAGGATTTKTTTTATTGTGTGTGTGTGCCATTCAGAGGGTGAATGGGCAAGACAAAAGATTTAACTGCCTTTGAACGGGGTATGGTAGTAGGTGCCAGGCGCACCGGTTTGTGTCTAGAACTGCAATGCTGCTGGGATTTTCCACACTCAACAGTTTCCCGTATGTATCAAGAMTGGTCCACCACCTAAAGGAMATCCAGCCAACTTGACACAACCGTGGGAAGCATTGGATTCAAGATGGTCCAGCACAGCATCCCGTGGAAYGCTTTTGACTCCTTGTAGAGGTGCTTTAAGTGTTCAAATCGGACGAAGTGCTATTTATAACCAATCAAGGCAACAATGTCCCTGTCACCAATTTCTCCTCTCCCTCCGGGCGGCAGGTAGCCTAGCAGTTAAGAGCGTTGGGCCAGTATGCGAAAGGTCACTGGTTTGAATCCACGAGTTGACTGTGTGAAAGATCTGTTGATGTGCCCTTGTCTCTAATTGCTCCTGTAAGTCGCTCGGGATAGGAGCGTCTGCTAAATGACAACAATGTAAATGTGTGTATGATGGTGTAATGGGAAGCTCAGGTGAGAGGAGATGAAGAGATAGGAYTTATCTGTAAAAACAAAACAGACTGCTAGATTAGACCAGATGAAAGGCAGAGGAGAGAGTGAACACTTATGTAACACTGAGAGTACAGACTGCAACTGTCAACCGATGCGAACCGGAGCCAAATGCAAAGTAAGTGTGGCTGGTGCAGTCAGGTAGGGTCATGGGTGGTTGACCTTTGGTGGCATAGCCGTGAGTCATTGTCGACCACTCGGAGACAGAGTGTGGGAGGACTTTATCTCAGCCATCAGACAATTGGAGCCGATCCTCGGCTAAAGGCCGCTACAAACGCAGCGACGGGTGCGTCGTTTTCACATGTATTTCTACATACTTTGCGTGGCTCAAATTCTGGAACGAACCGCATACGACGCTCTGTCACGTGAAGTGTGTAGCTGCCTTAACACAGTCCAGTCTGTCCAGTCCCCAACCACCTCTCACACATCACCATAATGGATACTTACTGTGGGAATGTGCTTTTATCAATGCATCTTTGCTTGAAATGAATTGGCATAATAATTAATGACGTAGATATGAAATTACAAATTATAATTTCATATTGGCCATGATGTTATTTTTTCTTTAAAAAWWWWWTTTCACCTTTATTTAACCAGGTAGGCCAGTTGAGAACAAGTTCTCATTTACAAATGCGACCTGGCCAAGATAAAGCAAAGCAGTGCGACAAAAACAACAACACACATGGGATAAACAAACGTACAGTCAGTTATGCCTGTAATCATATGACGACTGACATTACATTTAGATACATTACCATTTATGCATCATGACATAGTGTATATAAGAGCGCTATAGCAGGGCACCTCAATTAGCTTATTGCTCGTTGCTTGTTTCATAAATTACAATGACGTGATATACATTGCCTTCAAAAAGTATTTATACCACTTGAATTATTCCACATTTTGTTGTGTTACAGTCTGAATTCAAAATGTATTTAATAGATTTGTTTCKCACCCATCTATACACAATACCCGATAATGACAAAGTGAAAACATGTTTAAAATTAAATATATAAATATCTAATTTACATAAGTGTTCACACCACTGAGTCAATACATGTTAGAATCACCTTTGGCAGCGATTACAACTGTCTTTCTGGGTAAGTCTCTAGGTGCTTTGCACACCTTGGATTGTACAATATTTGCACATTATTCTTTAGAAAATTCTTCAAGCTCTGTCAAATTGGTTGTTGATCATTACTAGACAGCCATTTTCAAGTCTTGCCATAGATTTTACAGCTGATTTAAGTACTCAGTGATGTGTTGTGTTGGATTAGCCCCACACAGAAGGCTTTGTATTCAGGACATGAAGTTCATAGCAGTTTAACTTCAGTGCCTTATTGTAAATAGGATGTATATTTTGGAATATTTTTATTATGTACAGGCTTCCTTCTTTTCACTCTGTCATTTAGGTTAGTATTGTGGAGTAACGACAATGTTGTTGATCCATCCTCAGTTATCCCCTATCACAGTCATTAAACTCTGTAACTGTTTTAAAGTCACCATTGGCCTCATGTTGAAATCCCTGAGCGGTTTCCTTCCCCTTCGGCAACTGAGTTAGGAAGGACGCCTGTATCTTTGTAGTGACTGGGTGTATTGATACACCATCCAAAGTGTAATTAATAACTTCACCATGCTCAAAAGGATATTCAATGTCTGCTTTTTTATTTTTACCCATCTACCAATAGGTGCCCTTCCTTGCGAGGCATTGAAAAATCTCCCTGGTCTTTGTGGTTAAATCTGTGTTTGAAATTCACTGCTCAACTGAGGGACCTYACAGATAATTATGTGTGGGGTACAGAGAATAGGTAGTCATTCAAAAATCATGTTTTAAACACTATTATTGCACACAGAGTGAGTCCATGCAACTTATTATGTGACTTGTTGAACAAATGTTTACTCCTGAACTTATTTAGGCTTGCCACAACAAAGGGGTTAGACATTTCAGCTTATCATTTTTTATTAATATGTTTAAAAAAAATTGTATCGTGTGTAGGCTAGTGACACAAAATCTCAATTTAATATCTTTTAAATTCAGAATGTAATATCTGATTTATCTTTCTCCTCTGATCTTTGACAGGCTACCAACATAACTACCAGCACAGCTGTTGTCCCTGCAAACATTACGACAGTACCAGCAACTATCTCCTCAAACCCAGTCAGCAACCAACCCTTAAAAAACACCACGGTTCCAAACAATTCCTCCATGATGACAACCTCCAATAACAACATCAGCAGTAATGTTACCATTGGACCTCCGACCACACCTGTCTCCAATCATACAACTACGGCCGCTAGAACCCTGGGCCCGCAGTCCACACACTCTACTCAAGTCACTCACATCACCGCCACCACAACCACCCAAACCCCCACAACCCTTGAGTCCCTGCAGACCACTGAGTACACCGCAGCAAACCAAACCAACATAACTGCTACCAGCCATATGTCACCAACACCCCATGGAGGTACATCAGCCCCGCTGGGCTCTTGCAGTCTCCTCCTGGGGCCCCTGATCTCCATCATGATCCAAATGGTATAGGACTAAGAACACAGCCCTGTGGAACACTTTACTGGCCCATGTTTCCCGTTTCCTTCTACAGATCTTGACCTATGAAAATGCAATCTAAAAGAGTACATTAATTCACTAAGACCTGTGTGCAGTTTCACAGGTGCAGGCTTAGTAATAATGAATAATAATAATGGAAAATGAATAATAACAATGAATAATAATAATGAATAATAATTACGAAGTTGCTATATAAAAAGTGGAAATTGTAGTAGGTGAGCTGTGTATACTATTTATAAGGCATGGGTATGTACCTTGCTAATGTCACACACCTTGCATTTATTGTATGAAGGAGCTATGAAGTGCTTTGGGACTGAGAAAGACAGATCGAAATGACGAGTACTGAGCCTCACCCCCCGATTCACCACTGCCAATGACTGGTCCCCACCACCATGAATATTCATATCACTCATACGCAATATTCCCGAAAACATAATCAGGAGCACAAGCTACAAAAATTCTTACAATTTACATACGCAAAGGACATGTGAAACGTTTGATTGTATTGTAGCTGTAAATAAAAAAACATACTTGTAAAGTACTACCATTGTACTGTATTGTATTACCATTGTATTGTAGTACTTAAAAAATATAGATATTTTAATTTTGTCCTATCTATGTGGTAAAAATGACTGCCATTTAATGGGTACAGCAACATTTGAAATATGGTTATATCCATTGACCTTGAGAGACAATGACCAAAAATATTGCTTGCTTTTCTTCATTTACTTACCCCACAGCCAGCATTAGCATCGCTGTTAGTGAAACACTGGTAGTGGTAGRGCCTATGGCAGGATCCCTCAAAAAGCATGCCTAAATCCTCAAAGTCAMTTCAAACCAAATGTTACAGCAACTCAAACACCATAACAAGTTGCACATATAGAATATTGGATGATATTCTAGAAATGTGTGTATTTATATAACATTTCCCTTAGAATAACCAAAAATCTGAAAATACACACAAACACAGCCCTATGTGTACATTTAGAGGGAAGCTGGTATTTGTATTACAGTTCTACCAAGTATTCATACCACTGACAGACTTGTATGAGCTGTTTTGACTGCAACTAAGCATACATGGGTCATTTGGATTTGGTACCAATTATACCATAGGCGAGTATATAAGGTGCTCCATCTCTGCAGGTGATCTGTCTGGTTAAATTGACTGATGTAGGTCCCCCTTCACCCTCTGATAATAGGTATAACTTAATATCATGATTCCAGAGAAACCTAGATTCAAATAAAAAATGTTTTTTTTTAGATTTGCCCTAGAATAACTACAGGTTGGTTGTTTAGCGACAAAACCGACACGTGCGCAAACATGGGGGAAAACAGACGGGGTTGGCTTTGTGAGGACAGACGCGGGGAGACAAGAAGCGAGTACAGGGAGTGACTATTTAATAAATAACCGACGTGAAACAAAACAAGGACAGCGTCTGGACAGGGGKAACAAAACGACATTAATGCAGACACGGGGAAGAAACTGAGGAAGTGACAGATATACGGGAGGCAATTAATAAGGTAATAGAGTCTAGGTGAGTCCCATGAAGCGCTGATGCGCGTAATGATRGTGACAGGTGTGCGTAATGATGGGCCGCCTGGCGCCCTCGAGCGCCAGAGTGGGGGAGCGGGAGCAGGCGTGACAGCCTTAGACTGTTGACAACATGTAAACATGTTCTGTCTCCAAAGGTTTATCGAAAACATAAAAATATTTGCATAATGAGAACTTGTCTCTCAAATAAATCGRTACAGTTGTTGGTTAGCTAGCTAGCAAATTTTTCACATATTAGTATAGACATGACATCAGTCAAAACACCTCATAACAACACATGGTATCAATAACAAGATACAAGGAGCTGAAACGAGCCACCGACTCGTTTAGAATCATAACAGCGCACACCTTGCGGCCACATCGATTTGGACTCATTAATTTTGTGAAGTTGTCTTCTGTACTGTACTCACCTGTACTGACCTCGCCTTCTGGATGATAGCGGGGTGAACAGGCAGTGGCTCGGGTGGTTGTTGTCCTTGATTATATTTTTGGCCTTCCTGTGACATCGGGTGTTGTAGTCACACAGTTACAAGATACGTGGTATAGAAAAAAATGGGAACGATGCCAAAATTGGGAACGAGAGACTGAAAAACAGCTTCTATCTCAAGGCGAGTAAATATGGTGTTATATCTCTGCAGGTGATCTGTTTATCTGGTCCAAATCACTGATACAGGTCCTATCTATCAAATTCCTATAGGCGGAATTAGGTATTTTTGACTGGGGTCAAAATGACCCCAAATGACTTGTATTTTTAATAAGTCCATATTGATAAAGAAACACTATACCGTAACTATATTTATTAAGAAGAAGTTGATTGACAAAGTCATGAAAAAATCTAAGAATTGAATAAACCACCTTTGGACTATGATCAAAACTGTGCCTCTGGAGTCAGAATGACCCCAGTTAGCAGTAACTAGCAATACAAACACTACACAAACTCAAACAAAATGCTTACTAGGAGGACAAGCCCAATTCAAGAGAACACGAAACGACATAGTTACACTATTAATTGTGACATGAAACTACTCTTGAATACTCTTACGGACAATAGTTGTTAGCCTGATAGTAAATAAACTATTTGAGCTGTTTTGGGAGTTTGAGGGAGATACTGTTAACTTGGAAATTAACTAAATTGAATTCGGGAAATTGGGAGAGAATACATTTACTGACTTGTTGAAAAAATACTTTTTGTGGTTTTGCAACCCATGCAACAATGTAGCATTGTTGACCGCAGAAAGAGTCAGGTAGCCAGACAAAGTGTTTCATGTCTCAGTCATAAGGAAACAGGTGAAGTGGTGAGGGAGCCATTCTAACGACTTTCCGTAGCTTGGAGGGTGGTATGGATTACCAAGTAACTGTCATTTATAATCTGGTTCATGTCAATCATACCAGATTAAAGCACTCACATTTTCCTCAAGGGTTCAACAGAATGTTATAAACTGGGTGGTTCGAGCCCTGAATGCTGATTGGCTGAAAGCCGTGGTATATCAGACCGTAGACCGTATGACAAAACATGTATTGTTACTGCTCTAATTACGATGGTAACCAGTTTATAATAGCAATAAGGCACCTCTGGGGTTTGTGGTGTATCGGGCCGTATTGCTTAGTTAGCCTAAGTATCTGGTCCGTTATGTACGCATGTAATAAGTGATAAGCAGCGTCTAGCCGACATGGGGTCGACTCGACACCTGTGTGAATCTTAGAATCTAATCAGGTAATTGTTTTTTCTTGGTTACTAAGGGGCTTCCCAAATGAAACCCCTAATGCCTATAGTGCACACTACTATGGGCCCTGGTCAAAATGGGATCGATGCGCAATCTCAAGCACTTTAAAATGGGCATTCATCTCCATTGTTACTGAGGTAGACATCTGCCAAAATCTACACAGCACAACTTAGAATTATTACAAGTATCGAACTACAAGGCAGGTAAAATGAAATATGAAGTCAAGTTTATTGGTGCAACATTTTGAATGCCTGACATCATCGACATTGTTACTGCTGGAAAACATATTATATTGCACGGAACAAGGAAACAGAGATACACAACAGTAAATTATAGATTCAGACAGTGAATCAGTGTCCTTGAGAATTAATGGACAATGCTTTGGCAACTTTGCATTTATTGTCCCCCTTATCTAATGTTAGCTGGTCAGGGCTGTTTCCTGGACAGCCGGTGTCTAAGGTGGGGAGGGTTATTTTGACACATTATATAAGACCAGGCTCACTTTCAGCTGGAGTCTCAACAACAACCAGATCAGATCAACGATAGCACACCCAGGATAGTCAACCCAGGACAGCAGTTTCCTCTAGTATCTGGCCCATGAGACACCTCGCCTCTCTGCAATATGAAGTACCTGGTTCTGGGACTCGGCACACTGGCCTTGCTGGCATCCAGCATGGCACAGGTAATGTACTTATTCCTTATTCAGAAATAATAGCTGAACAAGTTTTAAACTCATTAGCATCCCTCTCTCTTAGCAAGGCTCTGCAGGGGGAGAAAGAGAAAGAAACGATGGAGACCTGATTAGATCTAGAGTGTTTGGTGAACTCAACAATTCTGATTATAGCTGATGCAGTATGTTGAAATTTGAGGATCAATAATTTGAGGGTCATTCAATGAGTAAATGTAGTTATAGAACAATGTTTTTATTTGGACTGTTTATAAGCTCAACAGTGACATTAGGTCAGGGGCGTTCAACCTTTTCATGCCCAGGGACCCCAATCCAGGCCAACAGTCAAACCAGGAGCCCCTGTCWTATATCTGCACCAACATGTTTCCCCATGCAGTTTTAATAACACAAAGGTGGAAAATTGCAATGTTTAAAATGGATAGCCTAAGGGTCAGTAAAAATAATTACTGGGGGGTGGGGGGGTCCAACTCGAGGTTTCATAAAACAAATGCACCCCCTCCCCAACATGAAAAATATTTTCACATGACCCTCCCCTTGTACTTTAAAAATAAAACTGCACAACCTCCCCCCGCATTGAATTAACTCAAAAAGAATGATTATGACCAAAAATAACAATACCTGTAGTGACTCTATGTTTATAAAAACAGCATGCTTTTGTGGCACAGCTGATGCCACGCAGGGCTACGGGCCAGAATGTTGAGGGTTCACCAACCACCACAGACGAGCTCACTCTCCCTGCCTGTGTCATTACACTACAATCAGAGGCGGTTGCAAAAAATGATCAGCTGGGGGAAATCAGATTTTCAAAATGTTTATGTTATATTTATGATTATAAACTGAGTGGTGCGAGCCCAGAATGCTGATTGGCTGAAAGCCGTGGCATATCAGACCGTATACCATGGGTATGACAAAAGGATTTATATTTACTGCTCTCCGCGTTGCGTCGCGCATAAGAACACCCCTTAGCCGTGGTATATTGGCCATATACCACACCCCCTCGAGCATTATTGCTTAATTATACAAAATATATGCACCCAATTAATATACAACGAACAGCCAATAAGAAGACCACATCTGCATACCGATTTCGGGCGCTTCAACATCATGATTTGCGGTTTCAACACCACAATCAAATAGACTACGCCTATGTCAATCTCCACAAAAACAAAATACATCCCTCCCTACCTTGTACCCACTATCAAAGGCTTGGCTTGACAATCTCCCAATGTCATTCAAAAATGTTGGGGTTTTGTGACAGATGTCTCTTTCCATACATGAAATAGCCGGTGCACAGTTTGGATGCTTGAATTATATTAGAGTGGAGTGGACGAACGTGAGCAGGTAGCCTACAGGAGACTTTTGAAGTAGCCTAATCCAATTWAAAAATTGTAACTGGTTGTGTTTAAAACAAAAAGTGAAATGGTAAATATTTCGGCTATTTTGAAGTGTTAGGTTCCAGGTGTGGGAGGAATAGCCACTCGGATCGGCGAGGAGGCAGAGCGCGCATTGAGTTTTCCTGAATAACTGCAGGGATTATATGTGGCCACATTATTCTAGGACAACTTGGGAGAATGATTATCCCCCACAGACAGCGCATCTCAGTATCAGAAGTAAAAAATGAAGCCAGACTGGCCTGCTGCTGTGCCTTTCTAGACCTTATAAACGGTCGAGAGTAGACCCACTCATCCAAATCGAATGGAACATTCAAATCACAGAGCTTTTCCGCTGTTATTCAAATGACTTTTTGTTGTTGTTGCAGTTTACAGCCTAGAGTAGAATGTTATACTCACTTGAAAAGAATAATGCAATTATTAATTGCATTGTGGTGTTGTAGACTAGTCTAAGTAGGATCATTGTATTATCCCTAAACAAGATCAACAGGGGAGCTTTTTGAGCTGCGTGTCTCACGTCTTCACTGTTCTTTCTTGAGCAACGACATGACACACCTGCATCTCTGCTGCCTATCACCTACTCGCCTTGTTTTTGTGGATGTATATAGAAAACTGGTGCGCCTTTGAATGATTTTATGTGTGGTGTGATTGTTAGTTAGCCTATTGCAGATCTGGACCAACGATCCACCTACCACTATGAATGGTGGATAGAGGGCAGGACAGACAGTGAGACTGGCAGACTATATTGACCTGTGGTATAGTGTGTGGAAAAGCGTAGTGCAGGCAAGCAGATTAGGACATTTGGCAAGGATGCAAGAAGTTAAACAGTAAAACCTGAAAAGTTATATTGTAATCCCCCCCAGTAATTTCAAACTGTCCCTAATTCATTTTTATTTTTTATTTATTTCACCTTTATTTAACCAGGTAGGCTAGTTGAGAACAAGTTCTCATTTGCAACTGCGACCTGGCCAAGATAAAGCATAGCAGTGTGAACAGACAACACAGAGTTACACATGGAGTAAACAATAAACAAGTCCAATAACATGGTAGAAAAAAAAAGAGAATCTATATACAATGTGTGGCAAAAGGCATGAGGTAGGCAATAAATCGAATAATTACAATTTAGCAGATTAACACTGGAGTGATAAATCATCAGATGATTATGTGCAAGAAGAGATACTGTGGTGTGCAAAAGAGCGAAAAGAAATAAATAAAAGCAGTATGGGGGTGAGGTAGGTAAATTGGGTGGGTAGTTTTACAGATGGACTATGTACAGCTGCAGCGATCGGTTAGCTGCTCGGATAGCAGATTTTTAAAGTTGTTGAGGGAGATAAAAGTCTCCAACTTCAGAGATTTTTGCAATTCGTTCCAGTCGCAGGCAGCAGAGAACTGGAAGGAAAGGCGTCCAAATGAGGTTTTGGCTTTAGGGATATCAGTGAGATACACCTGCTGGAGCGCGTGCTGCGGTAGTGGGTGTAGCCATCGTGACCAGTGAACTGAGATAAGGGCGGGCACTTTCTAGCATAGCTTGTAGATGACCTGGAGCCAGTGGGTCTGACGACGAACATTGTAGCGGAGGGCCAGGCCGACTAGGGCATACAGGTCGCAGTGGTGGGTTCGTATAAGGTGCTTTAGTACAAAACGAATGGCACTGTGATAAACTGCATCCAGTTTGCTGAGTAGAGTATTGGAAGCTATTTTGTAGATGACATCGCCGAGTCGAGGATCGTAGGATAGTCCGTTTTACTAGGGTAAGTTTGGCGGCCCTGTGGTACCCCATAGAGACTGCCAGAGGACCGGACAACATGCCCTCCGATTTGACACCACTGAACTCTGTCTGCAAAGTAGTTGGTGAACCAGGCAAGGCAGTCATTAGAAAAACCGAGGCTACTGAGTCTGCCGATAAGAATATGGTGATTGACAGAGTCGAAGCCTTGGCCAGGTCGATGAAGACGGCTGACAGTAATGTCTTTTTATCGATGGCGCGTTATGATATCGTTTAGTACCTTGAGCGTGGCTGGAGGTGCACCCGTATACCGGCTCGGAACCGGATTGCACAGCGGGAGAAGGTACGGTGGGATTCGAGAATGGTCAGTGATCTGTTTGTTGACTTGGCTTTCGAACCTTAGATAGGCAGGGCAGGATGGATATAGGTCTGTAACAGTTTTGGGTCCAGGGTGTCTCCCCTTTGAAGAGGGGGATGACCGCGGCAGCTTTCCAATCCTTGGGGATCTCAGATGATACGAAGGAGAGGTTGAACAGGCTGGTAATAGGGGGTGCGACAATGGCGGCGGACAGTTTCAGAAATAGGGGGTCAGATTGTCAAGCCCAGCTGATTGTATGGGTCCAGGTTTTCCAGCTCTTTCAGAACATCTGATATCTGGATTTGGGGTAAAGGAGAAGCTGGGGAGGCTTTGGGCGAGTGCAGCAGGGGCGGGCGCGGTCGGGGCTGTTGGCCAAGGTTGGAGTCGCAGGAGGAAGGCATGGCCAGCCATTGAGAAATGCTTGTTGAAGTCTTCGATTATCACGGATTTATCGGTGGTGACCGTGTTTACCTAGCCTCAGTGCAGTGGGCAGTGGGAGAGCGTGCTTCATTGGTTCTTCCATGGACTTTACAGTATCCCAGAACTTTTTGGAGTTAGAGCTACAGGATGCAAATTTCTGCTTGAAAAAGCTGGCCTTTGCTTTCCTGACTGACTGCGTGTATTGGTTCCTGACTTCCCTGAACAGTTGCATATCGCGGGGGCTCTTCGATGCTATTGCAGTTTGCCACAGGATGTTTTTGTGCTGGTCGAGGGCAGTCAGGTCTGGAGTGAACCAAGGGCTATATCTGTTCTTGGTTCTGCATTTTTTGAACGGAGCATGCYTGTCTAATATGGTGAGGAAGTAACTTTTAAAGAATGACCAGGCATCCTCAACTGACGGGATGAGGTCAATATCCTTCCAGGGTACCCGGGCCAGATCGATTAGAAAGGCCTGCTCGCAGAAGTGTTTTAGGGAGCGTTTGACAGTGAAACATTTCAGTTTCAAATAGACATGGGTAAATTAATGCTTAATGAACATGAAGCCTAATGTAAATAATTCAATTTCATCCAACAGAATTCTACAATAGGACCAACAACCGACCAACAGAATTCTACAATAGGACCAACAACTGACCAACAGAATTCTACAACAGGACCAACAACCGACCAACAGAATTCTACAATAGGACCAGCAACCGCCACAACTGCCACAACCGCCACATGGCCATCCACAGCAGTAATTTTCAGACTGTCCCTAATTAATTTCAGTTAATAAACTTGGGTGAAATAATCCTGAAGTAACATGTAGCCTAATGTAAATACTTCAATTTCATCCAACAGAATTCTACAATAGGACCAACAACCGACCAACAGAATTCTACAATCGCCACATTGCCAACCACTCTCACCACACCAGCAGGAGGCAGCTATGTCTTCAGTTACTCCATGACTTTACTGTTTGGTTCGACAGCCAGCCTAATCATGCATTCACTATTACATTGAGCGCCACATAGAGGGCAAGAGTCACATTGACTGCACTTTCCTGAGAGTGTTAAAGGCATACTTTGGGATTTTGGTAATGAGGCCCGGTACCTACTTTCCCAGAGTCAGATGAACTCATGGATACCAGTTTTAAGTCTCTGCGTGCGGTTTGAATAAAGTTGCTAACTTGCGCAATTGTTAACTTCCTTTCAGCTCAATGACTGCTAACGCTAGTTGTTAACTAGCGCTAGCACAATTGCTAATTAGCGTTAGCGCAATGACATGAACACTAGTTAGCATTGGCCTCGCAAAACTACCTCTAACTTCCTTCATACTGGACTCAAAGACATACAAATGGTATCCACGAGTTCATCTGATTCTGGGAAAGATGATAAAGGACACCATTGCCAAATCCTAAAGTATCCCTTTAAAAACCGAATAAGAGCGTAGGAGAACGATCTTTTTCTCTGACAATTTGTGTGTTTTACAATGACCTGATGGAGGTTTATGTGTGCTCTGTGTATTTCAAAATGTAGAATTAAAACACTGGTTGATAGGGTTGCAATGCCAAAAATTGGTGTATATTAATGTTTTATATTCAATCAAGCGGTAAGTTCCTTGATATAGGTCTTTATACAAATGGTAAATTATTTAATTTCTCATTGTACAAATGTTGAAATGTACCCAAATAAAATATTTTTTTTGTATTTCTATTTGACCGAGTGAAATATTTACATATACATTTATTAAAATCCCGATATTTTATCACAGTAAATAGGTTTATCGGAATTACTCTTGCTTTTAATCTTAATATCAGTTCCATTTTTCTGCTTTTCAGGGCACTTTAAGATTTGTGTATAAAAAAAGTCCACCACAAAAGTTCCTTCATAGGTGAAAATAAATGCATTCTAATTTAATATAAGATGAAGTTATTAATTAACAATGAAAGAATTATAAAAATCTATAACATATGATGTGACGTATCAATACAGGTAAGGAAGGAGCATTCAATCAATCAATCAAATTTATTGATAAAGCCCTTTTTACATCAGCTGATGTCACAAAGTGCTGTACAGAAACCCAGCCTAAAACAGCAAGAAATGCAGATGTAGAAGCACGTTGGCTAGGAAAAAACTCCCTAGAACCTAGGAAGAAACCTAGAGAGGAACCAGGCTCTGAGGGGTGGCCATATCAATGCCGTCAATGCTAACATTTCTTTGCTACCTGCCAACTTTACGGTTTTTACTTTTTAATTACCGTTTATAATTGTTCTTTTTTCCTTCGCTCAACTTTTTTCATTCAACTTTTTCACCCCGGACACTTTATCTGGACATGGTTCTATGCGACCTCCACCAGCCGAAGCTAAGTAGTAATATAAAGCCTTTTAATTACAGTCGCTGTACTGTACTGTAATATACAGGAGAACAATCGCCTTATGGTGAGGATAGCCTTGCTGCAAGTCCAGCTTCAGACGCAATCGTTAGGCAGGGGTCATTTAAGTGTAAGAAAGGATAAAACAGCGTCTGTGCCACCAATAAGCACAGATAGTAGTATAAATTCCCTCGCACAGTCCCCACAGCCTGACAATTTTCTCATGGCTTCTGGAAGGAAATGCTGTAGGAATGCTCTACCGGTGTTGCTCATTCAGGAGACAGAAACTACTTAATGTTAGATCCCTCACTTCCAAGCCAGTTATAGTCAATGAACTAATAATCACTGATCATAATCTTGATGTGATTGGCCTGACTGAAACGTGGCTTAAGCCTGATGAATTTACTGTGTTAAATGAGGCCTCTCCTCCTGGTTACACTTGCGACCATATCCCCCGCGCATCCCTCAAAKGCGGTGGTGCTAACATTTTCCATAGCAAATTTAAATTTACCAAAACAAAGACTGTGTTTGTCTTTTCAGCTTCTAGTCATGAAATCTATGCAGCCTTCTCAATTACTTTTTATAGCTACTGTTTACAGGCCTTCTGGGCCGTATTGTAATGGCTTTCTTCTGTGGACGAAGGAGAGGACCAAAGCGCAGTGCGGTTAGTGTTCAACATGTTTTAATAAAGATGATAAACGTGAACACTACAAAATTACAAAACAACAAATGTGAAAAACTGAAACAGTCCTATCTGGTGCATAGACACAAAGACAGAAGACAACCACCCACAAACCCCAACACAAAACAGGCTACCTAAATATGGTTCCCAATCAGAGACAATGACTAACACCTGCCTCTGATTGAGAACCATATCAGGCCAAACAAGAAACCCCACATAGAAACAGACAACACAGCTCACGTATTGACCAACACTAAAACAACGAAAACACAAAAGAACTATGGTCAGAACGTGACACGTATACAACTTTCCTCACTGAGTTCCCTGAATTCCTATCGGACCTTGTAGTCATGGCAGATAATATTCACATTTTTGGGGACTTTAATATTCATTTGGAAAAGTCCACAGACCCACACCAAAAGGCTTCCGGAGCCATCATCAACTCAGTGGGTTTTTTCCAACATGTTTCCGGACCTACTCACTGCCACAGTCATACTCTGGACCTAGTTTTTTCCAGTGGAATAAATATTGTGGATCTTAATGTTTTTCCTCACAATCCTGGACTATCGGACCACCATTTTGTTACGTTTGCGATCGCATCAAATAATCTGCTCAGACCTCAACCAAGGGTCATCAAAAGCCGTCTCAGACAACCCAAAGATTCCTAGATGCCCTTCCAAACTCCCTCCACCTACCCAAGGACGTTAGAGTACAAAAATCGGTTAACCACCTAACTGAGGAACTACATTTAACCTTGCGTAATACCGTAGATGCAGTCACACCGTGAACGTCTGTTCCACCTTAGGCAGGAGACGAGGAGCGCCCAGGACTTCGCGCTGGAGTTCCGGACCTTGGCCGCTGGGGCCGGATGGAATGACAGGGCCCTGATAGACCACTACTGGTGCAGCCTCCGGGAGGACGTCCGCAAGGAGCCAGCTTTTCGGGTTGCCACTCTCTCCCTCGATGAACTCATAAACATGTCGATCCGGCTGGACAATCTGCTAGCTGCCCGCGGGTGTTCAGAAAGGGTCCTGTCAGTTCCACCTCCTGGCCCTCCCGCTCCCATACCTATGGAGTTAGGAGGGGCGCATCGAGGGGTACCGGAGGAGGAGGCTCCTCCTGAACCAGCTGTGGTCGGAGAGGACACACTTCCGACCGGTGCTGGAGTAGCCAGTCTGGGAGTCGAGAGGGCAGGCAGAACACTTCTCGGTCACCCCAGGTGAGTCAGCACCAAACTCACCCAAAGCTCCCTGTTGGTCACATGTTTGTATTATTATTTTTTTCTGAGTTTTCTCCCTCTCTCCAGCATAAGGCGCTAGTCAATTCAGGCGCAGCTGGGAACTTTATGTATCGCGGACTCGTCCGTAAGCTGGGGATTCCGCTGGTGCCGATAGATCCCCCCTTCCCCGTGCACTCCTTAGATAGCCGACCATTAGGGTCAGGGCTGGTCAGGGAGGCCACGGTTCCACTGGACATGGTAACGCAGGGGGATCATAGGGAGCGGATTAGTCTCTTCCTTATCGATTCACCTGCGTTTCCAGTGGTGCTGGGGGTTCCCTGGCTGGCCAGTCACAATCCCAGGATTTCATGGAAACAGGGGACTCTCCAGGGGTGGTCAGAGGAGTGTTCAGGTAGGTGTAGGGGAGTTTCCATCGGTGCCACGTCGGTGGAGAGTCCAGACCAGGTTTCCACTRTGCGCATTCCCTCTGAGTTTGCCGATTTGGCTATCGCCTTCTGTAAGAAGAGGGCAACCAAATTACCACCTCATCGACAGGGGGATTGTGCCATAAACCTCCAGGTAAACGCTACACTTCCCAGGAGTCACGTGTACCCATTGTCACAGGAGGAGACGTTGGTTATGGAGACATATGTCACGGAATCTCTGGGACGGGGGTACATTCGGCCCTCCACGTCACCCGTCTCCTCGAGTTTCTTTTTTGTGAAAAAAAAGGAGGGAGGTCCATCCCCGACCCAATCCGATGGAGGATGGTCGTATGATGGAGGACGCGCAAAGAGGGGTGGTCGCTGCTCCTGCTGACTCCATGTATGGGTGCGGGCTTCTGTCATGCAATCTATGCGTAGTGGGTGCGGAGTCAGGCGCAGGAAGCAGAGGTTAAAGAACAATGTTTTATTCCGGTGCAGGGAAAATGGTCACGCCAAAACACCAGGCGCAAATAACAAGACCGGCCCAAAACCAGGACCCAACCAGTCCGGAGGAAAAATAAAGGAAGTCGCACAAAAACAAACATGAACAGAGGAAAAATAAGCCCGCACAAAGAGCAGGCGGGCATACCGGCTTAAATAGCCCAACTAAAACCTAAACAAGAAACATGTGTAACCAATAAGACAAAACCAAGAGTAATGGGAAAAAGGGATCGTGGCAGCTAGTAGACCGGTGACGACGACCGCCGAGCGCCGCCCGAACAGGAGAGGAGCCACCTTCGGTGGGAGTCGTGACAAATCCAAAAATATTTGTCATAAGAAACTAGCTCCCTGGTCTACAGAAAATACCTGAGCCCTGAAGCAAACTTCCAGAAAATTGGAACGGAAATGGTGCTACACCAAACTGGAAATCTTCCGACTAGCTTGGAAAGACAGTACCGTGCAGTATCGAAGAGCCCTCACTGCTGCTTGATCATCCTATTTTTCCAGCTTAATTGAGGAGAATATGAACAATCGAAAATTTATTTTTGATACTGTCGCGAAACTAACTAAAAAGCAGCATTCTCCAAGAGAGGATGGCTTTCACTTCAGCAGTGATAAATTCTTGAACTTCTTTGACGAAAATATCATGATCATTAGAAAGCAAATTACGGACTCCTCTTTAAATCTGCGTATTTCTCCAAAGCTCAGTTGTTTGCACAACACTGCCAGGACACAAGATGCAGGCCTCCTTACTGTCCCTAGAATTTCTAAGCAAACAGCTGGAGGCAAAGCTTTCTCCTATAGAGCTCAATTTTTATGGAATGGTCTGCCTATCCATGTGAGAGATGTAGACTCGGTCTCGACCTTTAAGTCTTTATTGAAGACTCATCTCTTTAGTAGGTCCTCTGATTGAGTGTAGTCTGGCCCAGGGGTGTGAAGGTGACGGAAAGGCACTGGAGCGACGAACCGCCCTTGTTGTCTCAACAGAATAAACAGCCTTGGTTTCCATAATGACTAACTCGCCTGGTTCGCTAACAACTTCTCAGATAGAGTTCAGTGTGTCAAATCGGAGGGCCTGTTGTCCGGACCTCTGGCAGTCTCTATGGGGGTGCCACAGGGTTAAATTCTCAGGCAGACTATTTTCTTTGTATATATCATTGATGTCGCTCGTGCTGCTGGTGATTCTTTGATCCACCTCTATGCAAACAACACCATTCTGTATACATCTGGCCCTTCTTTGGACACTGTGTTAACAAACCTCCAAACGAGCTTCAACGCTATACAACTCTCCTTCCGTGGCTCCAACTGCTTCTTAAATGCTAGTAAAACGAAATGCTTGTTCTTCAACCGATCGCTGCCCGCACCCGCCTCCCGACTAGCATCACTACTCTGGACGGTTCTCGCTTAGAATATGTGAACAACTATAAATACTAGGTGTCTGGCTAGACTGTAAACTCTCCTTTCAGACTCACATTAAGCATCTCCAATTCAAAGTTAAATCTAGAATCGGCTTCCTATTTCACAACAAATGTAACGATTGTTCTCCTCCTCGTCTAACCCCACTCGATTAAGGGGCAGCACCGGACTAAGGGGCAGCACCGGACTGGGGCAGCACCGGACTGAGGGGCAGCTCCGGACTGAGGGCAGCTCCGGACTGAGGGGCAGCTCCGGACTGAAGGGCAGCTCCGGACTGAAGGGCAGTTCATGACTGGCTGACGGCTCTGGCTGGTCAGGCAGGCTGACGGCTCTGGCTGGCATGGCTGGCTGACGGCTCTGGCTGGTCATGGCTGGCTGACGGCTCTGGCTGGTCATGGCTGGCTGACGGCTCTGGCTGGTCATGGCTGGCTGACGGCTCTGGCTGGTCATGGCTGGCTGACGGTCTGGGTCATGGCTGGCTGACGGCTCTGGCTGGTCATGGCTCGCTGCGGCTCTGGCTGGTCATGGCTCGCTGACGGCTCTGCTGGTCATGGCTGGCTGACGGCTCTGGCTGTCATGGCTGGCTGACGCTCTGGCTGGCATGGCTGGCGGGCGGATCTGGCTGCTCCTTCTGGCGGGCGGCTCTGGCTGCTCCTGTCTGGCGGGCGCTCTGGCTGCTCCTAACTGGCGGCGGCTCTGGCTGCTCCTGTCTGGCGGGCGGCTCTAGCGGCTCCTGTCTGGCGGAAGGCTCTAGCGGCTCCTGTCTGGCGGACGGCTCTAGCGGCTCTGTCTAGCGGACGGCTCTAGCAGCTCCTGACTGACGCGCTCTGAAGCTCGGACAGACGGCGCTTGAAGGCTCAGGACAGACGGGCGGCTTTGAAGGCTCAGGACAGACGGGCGGCTTTGAAGGCTCAGGGCAGACGGGCGACTTGAAGGCTCAGGACAGACTGGCAGCTCAGACGGTGCTAGGCAGACGGGCAGCGCAGGCGGCGCTTGGCAGACGGACAGCTCAGACGGCGTTGGGCAGACGGGCAGTGCAGGCGACGCTGGGCAGACGGCAGACTCTGGCCGGCTGAGGAGCACTGTAGGGCTGGTGCGTGGTGCCGGAACTGCAGGTACCGGGCTAAGGACATGCACCTAAGGCTAGTGCGGGAGCAGCAACAGGACGCACAGGACTCTGGAGACGCACAGGAGGCTTGGTGCGTGGTGCCGGAACTGGTGGTACCGGGCTGGAGACACGCACCATAGGGCTAGTGCGTTGAGGAGGAACAGGGCTCTGGAGACGCACAGGAGGCTTGGTGCGTGGTGCCGGAACTGGTGGTACCAGGCTGGAGACACGCACCACAGGGAGAGTGCGTGGAGGAGGAACAGGGCTCTGGAGATGCACTGGAAGCCTGGTGCGTGGTGTAGGCACTGGTGGTACTGGGCTGGGGCGGGGAGGTGGCGCCGGATATACCGGACCGTGCAGGCGTACTGGCTCCCTTGAGCACCGAGCCTGCCCAACCTTACCTGGTTGTATGCTCCCCGTAGCCCGACCAGTGCGGGGAGGTGGAATAACCCGCACTGGGCTGTGTTGGCGAACCGGGGACACCATGCGTAAGGCTGGTGCCATGTATGCCGGCCCGAGGAGACGCRCTGGAGACCAGACGCGTTGAGCCGGCTTCATGGCACCTGGCTCAATGCCCAATCTAGCCCTGCCAGTGCGGGGAGGTGGAATAACCCGCACCGGGCTTTGCACACGTACAGGAGACACCGTGCGCTCTACCGCATAACACGGTGTCTGCCCGTACTCTCGCTCTCCACGGTAAGATCGGGCAGTTGGCACAGGTCTCCTACCTGACTTCGCCACACTTTAGCCACCCCCCAAGAAATTTTTGGGCTTGACTTACAGGCTTCCTACCGCGTCGTCGTGCTGCCTCCATTCGCCGGTATCCTACTGATCCTTGACTTCGGCGATGTCATTTACAAAATAGCCTCCAACACTCTACTTATCAAATTGTATGCAATCTATCACAGTGCCATCCGTTTTGTCACCAAAGCCCCACATACTACCCACCACAGCGACCTGTATGCTCTCGTTGGCTGGCCCTCGCTACATATTTTTCGCCAAACCCACTGGCTCCTGGTCATCTATAAGTCTTTGCTAGGTAAAGCTCCACCTTATCTCAGCTAAATGGTCACCATAGCAACACCCACCCGTAGCACGCGCTCCAGCAGGTAAATTTCACTGGTCAATCCCAAAGCCAACACCTATTTTGGCCGCCTTTCCTTCCAGTTCTCTGCTGCCAATGACAACCGCAATGCAAAAATTATGGAAGTTGGAGACTTACAGTTGTCGGAAGTTTACATACACTTAGGTTGGAGTCATTAAAACTCGTTTTTCAACCACTCCACAAATGTATTGTTAACAAACTATAGTTTGCAAGTCGGCTAGGACATCTACTTTGTGCACGACACAAGTAATTTTTCGATAATTGTTTACAGACAGATCATTCCAGAAAATGATGTCATGGCTTTTGAAGCTTCTGATAGGCTAATTGACATCATTTGAGTCAGTTCGAGGTGTACCTGTGGATGCATTTCAAGGCCTACCTTCAAACTCTGTGCCTCTTTGCTTGACATTATGGGGAAATCAAAAGAAATCAGCCAAGACCTCAGAAAGAAAATTGTAGACCTCGACAAGTCTGGTTCATCCTTTGGAGCAATTTCCAAATGCCTGAAGGTACCACGTTCATCTGTACGAACAATAGTACGCAAGTATAAACACCATGGGACCACACAGCCGTCATATGGCTCAGGAAGGAGACGTGTTCTGTCTCCTAGAGATGAAAGTACTTTGGTGCGAAAAGTGCAAATCAATTCCAGAACAACAGCAAATGACCTTGTGAAGATGCTGGAGGAAACAGGTACAAAACGATCTATATCCACAGTAAAACGAGTCCTATATTGACATAACCTGAAAGGCCGCTCAGCATGGAAGAAGCCACTGCTCAAAAACTGCCATAAAAAAGCTAGACTACGCTTTGCAATTGCACATGTGGACAAAGTTCGTACTTTTTGGAGAAACGTCCTCTGGTCTGATGAAACAAAATAGAACTGTTTGGCCATAATGACCATAGTTTATGTTTGGAGGAAATAGCAAGCCGAAGTACACCATCCCAACCGGGAAGCACGTGGGTGGCAGCATCATGTGGTGGTGGTGCTTTGCTGCAGGAGGGMCTGGTGCACTTCACAAAATAGATGGCATCATGAGGCAGGACAATTATGTGGATATATTGAAGTAACATCTCAAGACATCAGTCAGGAAGTTAAGCTTGGTCGCAAATGGGTCTTCCAAATGGACAATGACCCCAAGCATACTTTCAAAGTTGTGGAAAAATGGCTTAAGGACAACAGACCCAATGTATTAGAGTGGCCATCCCAAAGCCCTATAGAACATTTTTGGGCAGAACTGAAAAAGCGTGTGCGAGCAAGGAGGCCTACAAACCCGACTCAATTACACTAGCTCTGTCAGAAGGAATGGGCCAAAATTCACCCAGCTTGTGGAAGGCTACCCAAAATGTTTGACCCAAGTTAAACTATTTAAAGTTAATGCTACCAAATACTAATTGAGTGTATGTAAACTTCTGACCCACTGGGCATGTGATGAAAGAAATAAAAGCTGAAATAAATCATTCTCTCTTCTATTATTCTGACATTTCACATTCTTAAAATAAAGTGGTGATCATAACTGACATAAGACAGGGAATTTTTACGAGGATTAAATGTCAGGAAATGTGAAAAACTGAGTTTAAATGTATTTGGCTAAGGTGTATGTAAACTTCCGACTTCAACTGTACCACGGCTAAGGGCTGTGTCCTAGCATGTTGCATTGTGCATAAGAACAGCCCTTGTCCGTGGTGTATTGACCATATACCTCCCGCCCCCCCCCCCCCCCCCCCCCGGCCTTGGGAGAAAGTGATTGCTTAAATATACACCCAGTGGCCAGTTTATTAGGTACAACGCCCCGTTCACGAAAATGGTTTGCTCCTACAGACAGTGAGTCAAGTGGCCGTGGCTTGCTATATAAAACAGGCAGACAGACATCAAGGCATTCAGTGTATGTTCGATTGAATGTTAGAACGGGCAAAATGAGGGTATGATCGTTGCGCGCCGGTTCCAGCGTCTCAGAAACGTCTGGCCTCTTCTGCGGTTCACGCACTAGGGTTTACCGAGAATGATACGACAAACAAAAACATTCAGTCAGCTCCAGTCAGCTGGATCCAGTACTATATAGATGGGTGTACCTAATAAACTAGCCACTGAGTGTCTATTTGTTAATATGTTACTGCATGGTGTAATAAGTAATAAATACATGAGGAAGTAGTGTGCATTGAGTTCTAAAGAGAGAGACCAAAGAGGGGGAAGTGAAAGTATACACTCCRGCAATAACAATGTCCTGTTGTTCGCAAACAGCCAAAGGGCAATTATTAAACTACTGTTTTCTACTTCCCCCCCTTACTGGTAAATGTTGCACGTCTTCTCACTTCTATTAATAAACCTATCAAACAATAACGTACTCGCATGCTGTTATCAGGTTGTTACAGACCTGATGGGCCAATTTATGTTTTTATGTAGTGATATGAGTTTGTGGTTGTGACACGAACACCCTATTAGATATTGTTTGATGTGCGTATTGGCATGTCACTATTGTCTGTAATGACAACTCCACTACACTGACAAACTAAACAATATCTCAAAAGTACATACAAGCGAGTTTTTTTGTTTGTGCTCATAACGCACCATGGCCATTAGAAGAGTGTGTGTCTATAGTCTGAAATTGCCAGGGGGAAACTTGGTGTGTGTGTGTGCATGCATGTGCATCCACGTTATTAGATCATTGGATTGATAAGTGTGAGTGCGCAGTGACGCCTGTTTGAACGAGTGTATTAGATCATTCAAAAATTATTTGTTTTGCTCCTACTCTTTGCTGCTCACACACACCTGCATACACACACAACCCGTCCATTTCTAACCATGTATGTAACCATGGTTCCTTCTGAAAAGAATCTGTGGCACAACCTCTTCCTGCTCCTAATACTTATAACAACATGGTTATTATGTGCTAGAAGAGAGGATATCCTTGTTACTAAAACCAATTCTAAAGTATAGTTTCACCAGGTCATCTAACTCAGCCATTTCTACAGTGGCGGCCACAGCAACGGGGAGCCAGGGAGACATGCAATTAACCAAATCCCCTACGTTAATCTCGAAATATAACTGAGACTTCATTCTCGAAATATTGACACTTTATTCTCTGAATATTGCCACTGTTTTAAAGTATGATCATACCAAAATGTTTTATCCAAGTACCAACACCTGGCACCGTTTTTTAACTCTCCCCTTGGCCCTAATACTTCCGTAGTTGTTGTGGGCTAGTCTAGGTTGGATCATTTTATTTTCCCTAAACAAGATCAACAGGGGAGCTTTTTGAGCTGCGTGTCTCACGTCTTCACTGTTCTTTCATGAGCAACGACATGACACACCTGCCTCTCCGCTGCCTATCACCTACTCCCCTTGTTCTTGTGGATTTATATAGAAAATTTATGCAGCTTTGACTGATTTTACGTGTGGTATGATTGACAGCCTATTACAGATCCACCTACCACTATTGCCACTATGAATGGTGGATAGAGAGCAGGACAGACTGTGAGACTGGCGGACTATATTGACCTGTGGTATAGTAAAAGCGTAGTGCATAAGGGAAGTACCAAAACACCTTGATTGGGGAGGCGCAGGCAAGCAGATGAGGACATTTGGCTAGGATGGAAGAAGTTATATAGTGAAACCTGAAAAAATATTTAGTAACCCGCCCCCCAGTAATTTTTTAACTGTCCCTAATTAATTTCAGCTTCAAATAAACTTGGGTGAATTAATGCTGAAGTTACATGCAGCCTAATGTAAATTATTCGATATCATCCAACAGTATTCTACAATAGGACCAACAATCGGCCAACAGAATTCTACAATAGGAACAACAACTGACCAACAGAATTCTACAATAGGACCAGCAACCGACCAACAGAATCCTACAACAGGACCAACAACCAACAACAGAATTCTGCAATAGGCCAACAACCAACAACAGAATTCTGCAATAGGCCAACAACCGCTGCCACAAACGCTACAACCGCCACATGGTCAACCACTCTCACCACACCAGCATAGGGCAGCCATGTCTTCAGTTACTCCATGACTTTACTGTTTGGTTCGACAGCCAGCCTAATCATGCATTCACTATTACATTGAGCGCCACATAGAGGGCAAGAGTCACATTGACCGCACTTTCCTGAGAGTGTTAAAGGGTAACTATGGGATTTTGGCAATGAGGCCCGGTACCTACTTTCCCAGAGTCAGATGAACTCATGGATACCATTTTTTTGTCTCTGCGTGCGGTTTGAATAAAGTTGCTAACTTGCGCAATTGCTAACTAGCGTTAGTTAGCGTTGTCTCGCAAAACGACYTCTAACTTCCTTCATACTGGACACAAAGATAGAAAAATGGTATCCACGAGTTCGTATGACTCTGGGGAAGAAGATAAATGGTCTCATTATCAAAATTCTGAAGTATYCCTTCAAAAACTGAAAGATCTTTCTCTCTGACGTGTTTTACAATGACCTGCTTGAGGTTTGTTTGTGCTTTGTGTATTTCAAGATGCAGAATGAACATACTTTGGTTGATAGGGTATGTTGCAGTGCACAAAATCGGTTTATATTCATGTATTATATTCAATCAAGCTGTGAGTTCCTTTGAACAAAATAGCCATTTATACAAATTCTAAATGATTGCTTTTCTCATTGTACAAATGTTGAAAATTACCCAAATATTTGTATTTATTTTTTAACAATGGAAGCATTATCATCATCTATAACATACAATGTGACTTATCAATGCAGGTACAGAAGGAGCATTGACGGCATAGATAGAAGCTAAACTGACTATAATAAGGTTTATCATCTTTAACTAACTATGATAAAGTTTATCATCTTATCAGTGATTGCTTAAATATACACCCAGTGGCCAGTTTATTAGGTACACCACCCCTTACACGAAAATGGTTCGCTCCTACTGACAGTGAGTCACATGGCCGTGACTTGCTATATAAAGCAGGCAGACAGGCATCGAGGCATTCAGTTACTGTTCGATTGAATGTTAGAAATTACAAAACTAGTGACCTAAGTGACTTTGAGAGTGGTATGATTGTCGGTTCCTGTATCTCAGAAACGGCCGCCCTCCAGGGATTTTCACACACGATAGTGTCTAGGATTTACCGAAAATGGTGCGACAAACAGAAACATCCTGTCAGCGACAGTCCTGTGGTCGAAAACAACTCATTGATGAGAGGTTGAAGAAGAATGTCAAGAATCGTGCACGCTAACAGGCAGGCCACAAACAGGCAAATAACAGTGCAGTACAAAACCCGACTCTATAGGGGATGGTCCGGGTGGGCATCTACTTTGGTGGCGGCTCCGGTGCGGGACACAGACCCTGCACCACCTCTGGCTCCCCCCACTTTGGTGGCGCCTCTGGACTGGGGACCCTCGCTGCAGGCCCCGGACTGGGAACCCTCGCTGCAGGCCCCGGACTGGGGACCCTCGCTGCAGGCCCCGGACTGGGGACCCTCGCTGCAGGCCCCGGACTGGGGACCCTCGTTGCAAGCCCGGACTGGGGGCCCTCGCTGCAGGCCCCGGACTGGGGACCGTCGCTGGCGGCTCCGGACTGGGGACCGTCGCTGGAGGCTCCGGACTGGGGACCGTCGCTGGAGGCTCCGGACTGGAGGCCGTCGTTGGAGGCTCTGGACTGGAGGCCGTCGCTAGATGCTCCGGACTAGAGACCGTCGTTGGAGGCTCCTGACTGGAGACCGTCGCTGCAGGCTCCGGACCGCGGATCAATACTGGAGGCTTCGTGCCATGGATCCTCATTGCAGGCTCCGGGCCATGGACCATCACTGGAGGCTTCGTGCCATGAATCATCACTGGAGGCTTCGTGCCATGGATCATCACTGGAGGCTTCGTGCCATGGATCATCACTGGAATGAGGAGACGTATGGACAGCCTGGTGCATGGATCATCCTGGGGCTTCGTGCCATGGATCATCACTGGAGGCTTCGTGCCATGGATCATCACCGGAGGCTTCGTGCCATGGATCATCAACCGGAGGCTTTCGTGCCATGGATCACCACCGGAGGCTTCGTGCCATGGATCACCACTGGAGGCTTCGTGCCATGGATTACCACTGGGCTTCGTGCATGGACTCATGGAGGCTTCGTGCCATGGATCATCACTGGTGGCTTCGTGCCATGGATCATCACTGGAGGCTTCGTGTCATGGATCATCACTGGAGGCTTCGTGCCATGGATCACCACTGGAGGCTTCGTGCCATGGATCACCACTGGAGGCTTCGTGCCATGGATCACCACTGGAGGCTTTGTGCCATGGATCATCACTGGAGGCTACGTGCCATGGATCATCACTGGTGGCTTCGTGCCATGGATCATCACTGGAGGCTTCGTGCCATGGATCATCACTGGAGGCTTCGTGCCATGGATCACCACTGGAGGCTTCGTGCCATGGATTATCACTGGAGTTAGGACGTATGGACAGCCTGGTGCGTGGAGCTGCCGCAGGGCTTACCAGGCTGGGGAGACATACAGGAGGCCTGGTTCTGGGACCAGCACATGACTCACCAGGCTGGGGAGACAAACTGGAGGCCTGGTTCTTGGAGCAGGCACCGGATACACTGGGCCGTGGAGGCGCACTAGAGGGTTTGAGCGTTAGAGCCTGCACAACCCGTCCTGGCTGGATGGTTACCTTCGCCCGGCAAAGGCGGGGCGCTGGCACAGGACGCACTGGGCTGTGCAGATGCACCGCAGACACAGTGCGCAGAGCCGGCGCAGGATATCCTGGGCCGTAGAGACACACTGGCGGCCATATGCGCTGATCCGGCACCATCCGTCCTGGTTGGATGCCCACTCTAGCCCGGCCGATGCGGGGAGCTGGAATATAGCGCACCGGGCTGTGAACGCGCACTGGAGGAACCGTGCGCTCCACCGCATAACACGGTGCATGACCAGTACCACGCTTCCTACGGTAAGCACGAGAAGTTGGCTCAGGTCTCCAACCTGACTCAGCCAATCTCCTCGTGTCCCCCCTCCCCCCCATTTTGTTGGGGAGTGGCCCCCCGGTCTTTCGTGCCAGCCTTGACCCTGTGTAATCCTGGGCCCTTTTACTCGCTGCCTCCGCCTTCCTCGCTGCTTCCACCTGCTCCCACGGCAGGTGATCCTTTCCTGCCAGGATCTCCTCCCACGTCGGGGATCCTTTCCCTTTCAGGATGTCCTCCCATGTCCAGTCCTCCTTGCCACGCTGCTTGGTCCGTTTGCGGTGGGTAGTTCTGTCACGAACGTCGTCAGGGTGGAAATGACAGGACCAAGGTGCAGCGTGGTGGCGTACATTTCTTTTTATTTATGAATGTCGCCAACAAAAACAACAAACAACAAAACGAACGTGAAGCTGACTAGGGCTATACAGGCCACTAACACAGACAACTAAGGTGGAAAAACAGGCTGTCTAAGTATGATTCCCAATCAGAGACAACGATAGACAGCTGTCCCTGATTGAGAACCATACCCGGCCAAAACATAGAAACAGAAAACATAGACATAAATAAACTAGTATGCCCACCCTAGTCACACCCTGGCCTAACCAAAATAGAGAATAAAAGCCTCTCTATGGCCAGGGCGTGACAGAGGTGGTGTAATGGTGTGGGGAATGTGTTCCTGGCACACGTTAGGTCCCTCACTTACTCTCAATGTATTGATAACAAACAAAACAGTGGATTGTAGGCATGCGTGATCTAAATATATTGTGGATTATGGGCATACATGATCTAAATATAGAATTATGCTTTCATTTCTGAGAGTGAAATTTCAGGAAGGAGATGGGAAGTCATTTGGGAGAAAGTGATTTGGTCATCTCTGTAATAAAAATAGACTTGATGCCATGGAATTTGYGAAGAAAAGATTTTCCATTAACAGCAACAATAGAGTGAAGTGTAATGGAAAGGGAGTTTCAAATGAATTCCCGAGTTCAAGAAACATTGGGAAACGGGCAGCACTTCAAAAAGTTGATTTAAAAAAGGACAAAAAGACGTCACCTCATTTCACCGTGTTATTTTCATCCGGACAGGCTAATGTGTTTCGGCAGTCGTGGCTTCATCAGTGTAACGACATTCATATTCGTTCTCCTCCTCAGACGAGGAGGAGCATGGGTCGGACCAACACGCAGCGAGGTATGTAGACATAAATGATTTATTGAATGGAGACGAACACGAAAAAACACTTGCATAAACTACAAAACAWCAAACGACGTTAAACAGACCTGAACTTGTGAACATAAAAAACAATGAACGCACGAACAGGAAAGAACGAACGAAATGAATGAATGAAATGAAATGAACGAACTAGACGAGACAGTACCGTGTGGTGCAATAAACACAGACACAGCGACAATCACCCACAAACAAACAGTGAGAACAGCCTACCTTAAATATGGTTCTCAATCAGAGGAACGTCAAACACCTGCCTCTAATTGAGAACCATATCAGGCACATTAAACCCAACATAGAAACACATAACATAGAAATGCCCACCCACACTCACGCCCTGACCGACTAACACATACAAAACAACAGAAAACAGGTCAGGAACGTGACAATCAGAGAATGGGAAGTTGATGGAAAGGGAGTGTAAGTGTTGAACCCTGACTCTGCTGTTTTGTACACTGACATGATATGCCCGCCGAAACTGTACATGTGTACATGTACACACACACACACACACACACAGACACACACAGACACACACAGTCTTCCTGGAACCAGAGGAACATGGTGTGCTCACACCTCGGCCCATGCACGGGCGATATATAAGAGCAGTCAAACTCCGAAAAGGACATAGACTCTACAGCACTCGATACACTGAGGACTATCTCTGGAAACATAGACCAGGACAGACCATCAACAGCTCTTCAAGCCTCCTGCAGTATTTTACTCTTAGGACACCTCACCTACTCTCCAACATAATGTATCTTCTGGGACTCTGTACACTGGCCCTGCTGGCCTCCACCATCGCACAGGTAATGGAATGGACACTACTCCACAGAGTCGGGGTCAATTCCATTTCAAATCAGTTAGTTCGGGAGATGACTTAAGATTCCACTTCAAGAATTCAAAAGTGGCATTCGTTTTTCATGTGCATTTTTCAAAATCACTTTTGTGAATTATTTGACGTAGATATGGAACTGACCCCAGTCCTTCTATTTACTCAGAAAATATCTGAATGACTGTATAATGCTTCAGATGGGTTGCATCTGATTTTGATGACAGTGAGGTTTATTTTTATTTTTGGGAAAGCAACTTGTAGTATGCTATTGTGTACCTTGAAAGTTACCATTTCTGGTGTCACGGCAGTGGAGGGCAACCTACTAACCCGGAAAGAAGTCAATTCCATTCCATTAAGTGACATTATTTCCAATAAGGATTGTTACATTTTGGAATTAGAATTTCAATTCACTAACTGGATTGAAATGGAATTGACCCCAATCTCAGTGTTAGTACATGCCTTAAAGCTAGAATCCATTATTGAAACAACAACAAAGCCGTCACCCGCCTGGTAAAAAGCTGAGGGATGGGCTTGGAGAAATGGAGCCACTCTCAAATTCTTACCCAGAGCTATGGATGCAAGGACTAACCATCCATGAAATAAAAATGATAGTTTTACCTATGGGCTTGATTCAATCCGTGTCGTAGTAGTATCATGGAAGATCTTGAAAGGTAATTACCGATTGAGCCGGCATATGCAGCGTTTACCGTGAATGCCTCATGAGCTTAAGGCTATATTCAATCTGTATCGCTGAAGTGTTACAGATTGAGTAATAGCCGACATACAATGCATTTGGAAAGTATTCAGACCCCTTGACTTTTTCCACATTTAGTTACATTACAGCCTTATTCTAAAATGTATTAAGTCATTTTTTCCCCTCGTCAATCTACACACAATACTCCATAATGACAAAGCAAAAACAGGTTTTTAGAAATGTTTTAAAATGTATTAAAAATAAAGAACTGAAATATCACATTTACATGAGTATTCAGACCCTTTACTCAGTACTTTGTTGAAGCATCTTTGGCAGCGATTACGGCCTTGAGTCTTCTTGGGTATGACGCTACAAGCTTGGCACACCTGTATTTTGGGAGTTTCTCCCATTCTCTGCAGATCCTCTCAAGTTCTGTCAGGTTGGATGGGGAAATTCCCTGCACAGATATTTTCAGGTCTCTCCAGAGAAGTTCGATCGGGTTCAAGTCCAGGCTCTGGTTGGGCCAATCAAGGACATTCAGAGACTTGTCCTGAAGCCACTCCTGCGTTGTCTTGGCTGTGTGCTTAGGGTCGTTGTCATATTGGAAGGTGAACCTTCACCCCAGTCTGAGGTCCTGAACCCTTTGGAGCAGGTTTTCATCAAGGATCTCTCTGTTCTTTGCTCCTTCCCTCAATCCTGACTAGTCTCCCATTCCTTGCCACTGAAAAACATCTCCACAGCATGATTCTGCCACCACCATGCTTCCACGTTTCTTCCAGATGTGAAGCTTGGCATTCAGGCCAGAGTTCAATCTTGGTTTCATCAGACCAGAGAATCTTGTTTCTCGTGGTCTGAGAGTCTTTAGGTGCCTTTTGGAAAACTCCAAGCGGGCTGTCGTGTGCCTTTTACTGAGGAGCGGTTTCCATCTGGCCACTCTACCATAAAGATCTGATTGGTGGAGTGCTGCAGAGATGGTTGTCCTTCTGGAAGGTTCTCCCATGTCAGAGTGACCACTGGGTTTTTGGTCACCGTCCTGACCAAGGCCCTTCTCCCCTGATTGCTCAGTTTGGCCGGGCGGCCAGCTCTAGGAAGAGTATTGGTGGTTCCAAATTTCTTCCATTTAAGAATGATGGAGGCCACTGTGTTCTTGGGGACATTCAATGCTGCAGAAAGTTTTTGATACTCTTTCCCAGATCTGTGCCTCGACACAATCCTGTCTCGGAGCTCTACTGACAATTCCTTCGACTTTATGGCTTGGTTTTTGCTCTGACATGCACTGTCAATTGTGGGACCTTATATAGACAGGTGCGTGCCTTTCCAAATCATGTCCAATCAATTGAATTTACCACAGGTGGACTCCAATCAAGTTGTAGAAACATATAAAGGATGATCAATGGAAACAGGATGCACCTGAGCTCAATTGCAAGTCTCATAGCAAAGGGTCTGAATAGCTATGTAAATCAGGTATTTTGTTTTTCATTTTTTATAAATGTGCAAAAAAATCTAAAAACCCGTTTTCACTTTGTCTTTATGRGGTATTGTGTGTAGAAGGATAAGGAAAAGTAATCATTTAAGAATGATTTTAGAATAAGGCATTAACGTAACAAAATGTGGGAAAAGTCAAGGGGTGTGATTACTTTCCGAACACACTGTATGCTGTGTTTACCGTTGATGCTGTCTCTACCACCACGGTAACATTGCTTTTAATTGTCAATTGTGCAAGATCCCCAGCGCTATGGGTTGAATAGAGCCCTATGTTTTGAGCAATAGAGTGTTTGTTTATTGGGTTCTGACGGGGTACAACAGTTGAACCAAGGGCTCTATACAGTCCGTATTATGGACATTCAGCACTGTGATTGAAATGTATAGGCAATGTTCCCGCATTAGTGGAGACTGCATTCACAGTAAACGCTGCATACGTCGGCTCCATCGGAAATGACCTTAAAATGTATATTGTGCAATCTGCAACGCCATGAGTTATATTCTTCAAGAATCAACGGGTATATATCATTCATTTCATAAGTCCAAAAATTGATGTAGCAACTAAGGATTCAAGCTTTAGAGGTACATTACACTTTCAGATTAAAGTTTGTTCGTCTCTTTCCGACCTCTAAAGTAGTCTAATGTCAAGATGACACTACGTCCTCTCAGGTTTCAGGTATGACCCAGATGCAGACAGTGTCGAAGAAACCAAAGTTTATTTCTAATGCAGGGCCAGGCAAACGACAGGTTAAAGGCAGGCAGGCGTCAGTGATCCAGAGAGGGTGCAAAAGGTCCAGAACGGCACGCAGTCTCAGGGTCAGGGCAGGCAGGTGTCAACAATCCAGTGAGGTGGGGCAAGGTATAGAATGACAGGCAGGCTCAGGGTCAGGGCAGGCAGAACGGTCAAAACCGGGAAGGACTAGAATACAGGAGCAAGAACAGACGCTGGTAGCCAGGGAGCCAGGGAACAAACGCTGGTAGGTTTCACGAAACAAAACGAACTGGCAACAGACAAACAGAGAACACAGGTATAAATACACTGGGGATAATGGGGAAGATGGGCGGTCCATGGAGGGGGGTGGAGACAATCACAAAGACAGGTGACACAGATCAGGGTGTGACACGTCCAATGACATCGGTTGTGTAGATCCAGCTATATGCCTCCGTTCCAAATGAATGGAAAAGATGAGCGCCGAATAAAACCAGGAAATCCAGGAAATTAGACAGTGCTAATCTTTTCCATTCATTTGGGACTGAGGCCTATAGTTGGATCCACACAAGCAATGTTTAATCTGGACATTAGTCTTCTTTTGAGGTCTGAAAACATCTGACAACCTTTAATTTATGAGTGAAATGTCCCTTTAAGAATTATTTGCAGTCCACATTGACATTGACTCAATTGTCTTTTCTATCATTCTCTGCATTCAGAATTTTTCAACAATAGCTTCTGTTACTCCTACAATGGCTGTTTCTGCTCCTACAATCACTGGTTCTGCTCCTACAACCGCTGGTTCTGTTGCTCCTACAACCGCTGGTCCTGTTGCTCCTACAACCGCTGGTCCTGTTGCTCCTACAACCGCTCGTCCTGTTGCTCCTACAACCGCTCGTCCTGTTGCTCCTACAACCGCTGGGCCTGTTGCTCCTACAACCGCTGGGCCTGTTGCTCCTACAACCGCTGGTCCTGTTGCTCCTACAACCGCTGGGCCTGTTGCTCCTACAACCGCTGGGCTGTTAGCTCCTACAAACGCTGGGCCTGTTGCTCCTACAACCGCTGGGCCTGTTGCTCCTACAACCGCTGGCCTGTTGCCTCTCACAACCGCTGGGCCTGTTGCTTCCTACAACCGCTTGGCCTGTTGCTCCTACAACCGCTGGGCCTGTTGCTCCTACAACCGCTGGGCCTGTTGCTCCTACAACCGCTCGTCCTGTTGCTCCTACAACCGCTGTGCCAGCTCTTATAACCACATCCTCCAAACCAAGTGGCAGCCCAGCAACCGGAGCGTCTCTGCTGTGTTCTGTGGTGATTCTTCTGCTCTACAGCCTGTGGTACTAAGTGGTGAACCCCCTCTGGCTTGGAGTTTGTATTGTTCAGGACAAATAGACTGGCTATAATAGTGGCTATGTCAACCCAGCGCCAATGAACAAAGCAAATATGTATCTGGAAGAATGGATTTTCCTCTACTGGAACACCAGTCATTGATGTTTCATGTTAGAGGTTCATCTTTGTATATGGAGACGTTATGAGAGAAGCAAATTCTTCTTCAATTTGAATTTGGGTGGGTGGATTGGAGGGAGGGAGGGGGGGGGGGGGGGTTGGGGTTGTACTGTTTTTCTGTTCTCATATCTGAAAATCTATAAAGAAAGTACAACAAATGGGTAAAAACCTTTGGGCAAAGTGATATTGGTTGTGTTTTGAGCACTGATGGTTTTAGGAACTTGCTTCCACTGCCCTTTTAGACTTATTTTTGTCTGTTTGTTTTTTAAAGTTGAAATTCACTGATTGGAGGGAATGAGTTCATGTTGTAGACAATATACTTGATTGTAATCCAATTTCTATTTTAATAAATGCATGTATGGAACTACACTTCAAACAATATAATAAAATAATAGAAAGTGTGTGACTACTTTCATATTAAGCATTATGAGCATTAGCAATAGAACAAAGTTGTATTTTCTTGTGTTACTGTGTAAGACTGAGACATAAAGCAATAGGATCATAATTTGATCACCCTGTTGCAGGAGAACTTTCCTGCACTGCAGGACATTTAAACAAAATGTTGTAGTGTATTTGAGGGGAGAGAGACTAAAGTTTAAATTGAGTAAGGACAGGACATTACTTGGCCTCTGAGTACATTGGTGATTACTTGATTAGAACATATCACAATAGAACTGTATTGATGAAAGTGCAATTCTGCAATGTGATGTTATGAAGGGATTGCAGTGATATAGATAATGATGTCTTTATAATGTCCTTGAACTGTTGTAACTTAAACTCTGTGTAGGCAGAGGTGATGTTAGCAAACTCCCTGGGTAACCTGGTGCACAGAATCTCTGGCATACCCTCCTCTGTACCAATACCATGTACATAAAAAAAACAGGTATTTGACTTTCTCATTTTAAATACTGTATGTTGCTCATCTCTAAATTTACAGTATGTGTGCTCAATGTTCCATGCACTCTCTCTCCGTTTCTCTCTCTCTCTCTCATTCTCTCCGTTTCTTTCTCTCTCTCTCTCTCTCTCTCTCTCTCTCTCTCTCTCTCTCTCTCTCTCTCTCTCTCTCTCTCTCTCTCTCTCTCTCCTTCTCTCTCTCTCTCTCCGTTTCTCTCTCTCTCCGTTTCTGTCTCTCTCGCCGTTTCTGTCTCTCTCGCCGTTTCTCTCTCTCACCGTTTCTCTCTCTCTCTCCATTTCTCTCTCTCTCTCCATTTCTCTCTCTCTCCCTTTCTCTCTCTCTCTCACTAATAGACATCACTAGGATTTATGATCAGGATCTTGGACTCATTTCTATAGATCAAGCAAAAGCTTTTGATAGTATCATAACGATCTGTTTAGGGCCATGAAAGGTTTTGACCTGGGTAGCAGGTTTAAGATCATGGGTCAAGCTAATGTACTCTGGGCTGGGCTGGGCTGGCCAGTCCCAGTTAGGAGAGGGATTAGGCAGGAGTGTCCACTCTCGGGTCAGCTCTACTGTCTAGCCATATAACCACTGCTATGTAGGCTGAAGGAGAGGCTGCAGGGAATGTCAGTTCCCGGGGCAGCAGGTGGGGAATCGGTTTCAGTGTTGGATGCTGCTGATGATGTGATAGTGTCAAGAGGGAGGGAGATGTGGAGCAGGTTAGCAGGGTTTTATGTTGTTTGATGTGAACTGGGAAAGGAGTGAGAGGTTGATTATGGGGAGATGGGCCAGAACAGGATGTCCCAGTCTTACTGGGGGGCTTCGGTGGGGCAGAGTAGGGAAGAAGTTCCCAGTGGTGGAAAAAGTACCCAATTGTCATACTTGAGTAAAAGTAAAGATACCTCCATAGAAAATGAGTCAAGTAAAAGTGAAAGTCACCCAGTAAAATACTACTTGAGTAAACGTCTGAAAGTATTTGTTTTTACATATACTTAAGTATCAAAAGTAAAAGTAGAAATTATTTCGAATTCCTTATATTATGCAAATCAGATGGCACGATTTTCTAGTTTTTTTAAACTTTCAGACATCATTAAGTTGAGTGACTCCGTCAGATCAGAGGCAACAGTGATGACCAGGCATGTTCTCTTGATAAGTGTGCGAATTTGACGTTTTTCCTGTCCCGCTAAGCATTCAAAATGTAATGTAAGAACTTTTGGGTGCCCAGGGAAAATGTACGGAGTAAAAAGTACATCATTGTCTTTAGGACTGTAGTGAAGTGAAAGTAAAAGTTGTCCGAAAGTACACCTAGGGGTGTTCTCGGGGATCTAAGAATTTCAGGAGTGAAACTGGGAGGAGTTGGTGGACAAGGTTGCGGCTAAGGGGTCTAAACGGCGGTGGTTGTTGCCACTGGTCAAAATAAATCATCAAATCACATTTTATTAGTCCCATTCTTCATAAACAGCAGGTGTATACTAACAGTRACATGTTTACTTACCAACAATGCAGAGAGAAAAATAATAGAAAAATAATAATACARGGAATAAATACACMATGAGTAAGTATAATTTGTCGATATACACAGGGTACCAGTACCGAGTCATTGTGCAGGGGTACGAGGTAATTGAGGTAGATATGTACATATTGGTAGGGATAAAGTGACTAGGCAACAAGATAGATAATAAAAAAATAACAGCAGCGTATGTGATGAGTCAAAAGARTGCAAAAAGGGTCAGCTATCTGGTTAACTATTTAACTAGAGGTTAGAGTGTTGGGCCAGGAGCTGAAAGGTCGCTGG
Organism: Salvelinus sp. IW2-2015; assembly: GCF_002910315.2. NCBI lineage: Eukaryota > Metazoa > Chordata > Actinopteri > Salmoniformes > Salmonidae > Salvelinus > Salvelinus sp. IW2-2015. Next base: position 21,514,014 of record NC_036869.1, on the reverse strand, counting down.
TTCGAATACCCGAGTCGACAAGGTGAAAAAGCTGCCCATGTGCCTTTAAGCAAGGCACTTAACCCTAATTTGCATCATGGGCGCCGTACTACTACGGCCGACCCTGTAAAACAACACATTTCACTGCCAATAAACAATAAAACKTATATATATATATTAAAGCAACTGCAAAAAGTATTATTTTTTGGTCTGGTCAACACTGGACATGCCAGCAGTGTTGCACCAGCCTTTGCACCAGGGGGACAAGGGCTGGTGGATATTGGGTCCAGAGTCACAGCTTTCTGCCTACAAGCTGCACAGAGCCTATTTTACCAGCAGGGGGTGTGTGGTGAGACACAGCATTGGCTGTTCTAATGAGGTCGGGGGGCCTTGAATGTGACAGGCACTTGTTCCTTTTGGATCTGAAGCAGGTCGATATGTCAACCATTACTCCGTTCTGCCGCGCTGTGCTTCGGGCGTGGAAAGAGACTCTTAACTGTTCACAGAGATGTTTCACGGCCAGGGGCATGGCTAATGGAGGAGCTACTGTTCTACAACCCACTCCTCCAGACCAGAGTGCTGACCTCTGCGAGATTGCGAGCCAGACTTGTGAGAACGGGGTTCACTAAGTTGGGTGACCTGAGAGAGGAGGCTTCCTCCATAAAGTCATCCAGGCTGCTGCAGCAGGTGGTGGAGGGGGTCCATGCTGCAGCAGGTAGTGGAGAGGGGTCCATGCTGCAGCAGGTGGTGGGAGGGGGTCCATGCTGCAGCAGTGGTGGAAGCGGTCATGTTGCAGCAGGTGTGGAGGGGGTCCATGCTGCAGCAGGTGGTGGAGGGGGTCCATGCTGCAGCAGGTAGTGGAGGGGGTCTATGCTGCAGCAGGTGTGGAGGGGGTCCATGCTGCAGCAGGTGGTGGAAGGGGTCATGCTGCAGCAGGTGGTGGAGGGGTCCATGCTGCAGCAGGTGGTGGAGGGGGTCCATGCTGCAGCAGGTGGTGGAGGGGGTCCATGCTGCACTAGCTGGCTCCTTCAGAGAGTTACTGGGAAACAGCAGAGACTGGGCCATTTAACCGCAAATTAAACTGATCTGCTTCCTTTTACCACCTACCTCCTTTTCCCCCCCAGCTGCTGCAGGGGAACACCAGGAGGGTGAGGATATTATTTTATTGTTCAGGACTGAGGGGCTTTTGTACAGCCAGCAAAAAGGCTTTGTATACGGTGGCTATCAAGTTGGCTCAGAAAGACAATTTGCATGGGCTGAGGGCAACAGAGTGGCAGGGGGGTTTGGGACCGGGCACTTCTCTGAGAGGATGGTGGCGCTCCCTGTATAAGACTCCCATAGAGAAGTGTAAAGCTGATCTACAGGGGAGGATTATTCAGGGGTCTATCGCTACGAACAGATATGTGTCGCACCTCGATTCATCAGTGGGAAGGGGGTGTCTATCCTGTGGGGAGGAGGAGACAGTGCAGCATCTGTTTTCCTTTTGTTCAAGGCTGACAGGGCTGTTTTCTGTCCTGGGGTGGTGGCGCACAGGGCTGACTTGGGACCTATACATTGGAGGGCCTAGGTTTAGTGTGGCTAGCAAGCTAAGGGACTGCATTGTAAACTACCTGTTGGGRCAGGCAAAAATTGGCAGTGTGGAAGACCAGGAAGAATGAGATGAAGGGGGCGGGTGTACGGACCCCAGAGCTATGCTACTAGGGCTGGTGAACCATCTGGGGTACTGTGTAGAGTTGTGTGGTGTCAGGGGGGGGATCTGTGTGCAGTGGACGAGGAGGGGTGGCTTGGTTTGAACTTTTTAGTACTGTTACAATGGAGGAAAGAGTGTGATGGGACAGGTAGGTTGAAGGAACACTGACAAAACTTAGATGATGAGTTTGTCGACAGCTAAAGAAGAGATGAAAGGTTGATAGACAAAGGAAACAAAGGTTCCTCACACTTACATACGACGGCAAGCACTCAATTTCCACGTCTGAATTTCCCCTTCCAAAAGAGGGAACAAGAAATAGCATTTAATACAACTGCACCATTGTTTCATGCACGAATGAAGACCCGTGAGGAAGGATGGAATGTGTCAACTCCGATTTGATCACAAAATAAGTCACGAGGTCTCCTGAGTACTGAGGTTGTGTGAGATGCATTTTGAATGCGCTTCTAGCCTTTTTAGAAGGGTGTTTTACGGAATCATAACCTGTAATTAATGTTTATTAAGTCTAAAAATGCCTTACAGGGTAGAAGGCACTATAAAGGCATTAATGATGCATTATGTACAGGTGGTTCATAGAAAGTGTAACCAATGTCCCATTTCTTTATTTGTTGAGTTTCTCCTGTTTTCTTTATTATATACTCTATAGATTTTTTTTAATGAGTTATACTATTTTGATATTGATTACTGCAAGTTAAGCATTTCACTGTACTTGTGCACGTGACAAWAAAATTGAACTTGGAACTTGGAAGCCTGCAACATAAGATTCAGAAATTCCATAAAGGATGCCTGCGCAAAAGGCAATAACCACTCCAAAGCCACTCACAATCAGTACTTAACATGGTTACTAATACGCACAAGCTACAAGGCTTCCTCAAAAGAGCTGTCMGACAAATAATGATAGTAATAGTTCCTACCTGGGACAAAGAAAACCAGTGGTCAGAAACAAAAGGTGAGCAAGTAGCTAAGTATCTGACAACAACTGAACTGCTCTTACTAGACCCGCCTCCCTGTCTGTGACTCAAATTCCTCTTGCGAAAATTGWATTTTTGGACCAATTGAGAGCTCAGAACCCACACTCACTTCATTGCCATTGGTCCATCAAATAACTACAGAAACCCGTGTAGATAACTAGTAAATATTTAACATTCCTAGCTAAGGAGGCATCTGGACCATCTGGCTAAGACAAAGCGACCCGTACATAGTAAAAGTGTAACTAATAAGGGTCCGTAATAGATATTGGAAGGCCAGTTGGTTTACATACATTATGCATATAGTATCTTTAAGCAGGGGATATTTTGCTTGGGGTAAAGGAAGATATCATGAACAGTATACAAGATACTGTACAAGAACAGTATGAACTCACCATGCAACATACCAAACCAGCTCACAATCTAAGGGTCTATTTCATGATGGACGAACTACGATCACGTATATCCTACCAACGAGACATTAAAAACTGTAATATCTCATGTTTCACCGAGTCGTGGCTGAACGCCGACATGAATAATATACAGCTGGCGGAGTTTTAAGCATTTTCGGCAGGATAGAACTGCGGCCTCTGGTAAGACAAGGGGTGGCAGTCTATGTATATTTGTAAACAACAGCTGGTCTCAAGGTTTTGTTCGCCTGAGGTAGAGTATCTCATCATAAGCTGTAGACCACACTATTTACCAAGAGAGTTTTCATCTGTAGTTTTTGTAGCTGTCTATATACCAACACAAAACGATRCTGSCACTAAGACCGCACTCAATGAGCTGTACACGGACAAAAGCAAACGGGAAAACACTCATCCAGAGGCAGCACTCCTAGTCGCCGGGGACTTTAATGCAGGGAAACTCAAATCCGTTTTACCTCATTTCTATCAGCATGTTAAATGTTCAACCACAAGGGAAACAACTCTAGACCACCTTTACTCCACACACAGAGATGCGTACAAAGCTCTCCCTCGCCCTCCATTTGGCAAATCTGACCATAATTATATTCTCCTGATTCCTGCTTACAAGCAAAAACAAAAGCAGGAAGCACCAGTGACTCGGTCAATAAGAAAGTTGTCAGATGAAGCAGATRCTAAGCTACAGGACTGTTTTGCTAGCACAGACTGGAATATGTTCCGGGATTCTTCCGATGGCATTGAGGAGTGCACCACATCAGTCACTGGCTTCATCAATATGGATTACAGGCAACATCCGTACTGAGGTAAAGGGTAGAACTGCTGCTTTCAAGGAGCGGGACTCTAACCCGGAAGCGTGTAAGAAATCCCACTATGTCCTCCGACGAACCATCAAACAGACAAAGCGTCAATACAGGACTAAGATTGAATTGTACTACACCGGATCCGACACTCTTCGGATGTGGCAGGGCTTGCAAACTACTACAGACCACAAAGGGAAGCACAGCCGCGAGCTGCCCAGTGACACAAGCTTACCGGACGAGCTAAATTACTTCTATGCTCGATTTTAGGCAAGTGACACTGAAGCATGCGTGAGAGCATCAGCTGTTCCGGACGACTGTGTGATCAAGCTCTCCGCAGCCGATGTGAGTAAGACCTTTAAACAGGTCAACATTCAYAAGGCCGCAGGGCCAGACGGAGTACCAGGACGTGTACTCTGAGCATGCGCTGACCAACTTCACTGACATTTTCAACCTCTCCCTGACTGAGTCTGTAATAGCAACATGTTTCAAGCTAACCACCATAGTCCCTGTGCCCAAGAACACTAAGGCAACCTGCCTAAATGACTACCGACCCGAAGCACTCATGTCTGTAGCCATGAAGTGCGTTGAAAGGCTGGTCATGGCTCACATCAACATCCATAATCCCAGAAACCCTAGACCCACTCCAATTTGCATACCGCCCCAACAGATCCACAGATGATGCAATCTCTATTGCACTCCACACGGCCCTTTCCACCTGGACAAAAGGAACACCTATGTTAGAATGCTATTCATTGACTACAGCTCAGCATTCAACACCATAGTGCCCTCAAAGCTCATCACTAAGCTAAGGACCTTGGGACTAAACACCACCCTCTGCAACTGGATCCTGGACTTCCTGATGGGCCGCCCCAGGTGGTAAGGGTAGGTAACAACACATCCACCATGCTAATCATCAACACATTGGCGCCACAGGGGTGCTTGCTCAGTCCCCTCCTGTACTCCCTGTTCACTCATGACTGTATGGCCAGGTACGACTCCAACACCATCATTAAGTTTGCTGATGACACAACAGTGGTAGGCCTGATCACCGACAACGATGAGACAGCCTATAGGGAGGAGGTCAGAGACCTGGCCGTGTGGTGCCAGGACAACAACCTCTCCCTCAACATGATCAAGACAAAGGAAATGATTGTGGACTACAGGAAAAGGAGTACCGAGCACGCCCCCATTCTCATCGACGGGGCTGCAGTGGAGCAGGTTGAGAGCTTCAAGGTCCTTGGTATCCACATCACCAACAAACTATCATGATCCAAACACACTAAGACAGTCGTGAAGATGGCACGACAAAACCTATTCCCCMTCAGGAGACTGAAAAGATTTGGCATGGGTCCYCAGATCCTCAAAAGGTTCTACAGCTGCACCATCGTGAGCATCCTGACTGGTTGCATCACTGCCTGGTATGGCAACTGCTCGGCCTCYGACCGCAAGGCACTACAGAGGGTAGTGCGTACKGCCCAGTACATCACTGGGATCAAGTTTCCTGCCATCCAGGACCTCTATACCAGGCGCTGTCAGAGGAAGGCCCTAAAAATTGTCAAAGACTCCAGCCACCCTAGTCATAGACTGTTCTCTCTGCTWCCGCACGGCAAGTAGTATTGGCACACCAGTCTTGGAGAAGGAGAGAGAGAGACACAGCTGCATGTGAGCTCTGACATTTTTCAACATGTTTTTTTTACAAAAGGATAGATTTGGAGTTCGATAAACTTGGATTTYTTCGTAAGGATGCTTCCCTCCACAGCATGGCCTTCGCTCCAGATGAATTTTTTTTTTTAATGGTTGTAGGTTTGGTGTGGACAAAAATTAACCGGATAGATTACTGCTACCAAGGTTTCCTGTTTCCAAGCTGTATGGAGGGGGATCTAGCAAACAAACAGCAGAGACCYGAGGACACCATCCAACCTGGAACTGAGTGAGTAGTGTTTGGTCYGATGCTATTTTGAAGGCCAAGGAGAAAAATCGAAATAAAGTACATTACAATGATATATTTGACTTTATGGGGACKGAATACTGAGTTAAGGCTGCCAGGCTTGCAAGTACAGACCAGATACAACTTCAATTAGCACTGAGGTCTGACGTGAAAGGTGTCGATGACAAGTGGCAGGAGGCTTTGAAGCCCCCTCCAGACACCTACTCCCGTTATCTGCTGCACTGCTGCTTGGATTCTACCTGGCGATCTGGCGATTCACAGTCTTCCCTGGCCTGTCTCCCCCTGTCTGGTACAGGTACCCCCACCACACTCCCCCCTCTCTCCTGAGCTTTCGCTCGCCTCCAGCACACACTTACTGTTGGGGCGAGGGACTCGGAACTTACAATGGCTAGCCCCAAGTCGTTATATCAACAACAACAAAACTATTGTGCATTTTGCTATTTGCCTCATGACTCCTGTATGCTTTGTTGACTACGAACTTTCTTTACCCAACCGTGGGACAGTCTGTTTGTTCCCACACCCGGGACTCTGACTTTATTGGTTACACTGACTTTTGGCCTCCCATCCTATTCTAACCACCTCTCGCCGGCTTTGTGTTCATGTTACCTGATGAAATTGCTGCACAATATGATCTTCTTGCCGTCTGATGCACATTCAGATGTCATAAATCATCACTGCAGAGCTCTCCCTGTCYTCTGCCGTGCCTTGATTSTATTACTGTTGATGATATCTGGAAATGTGCATGTACACCCTGGCCCATCTACTGTTGCTAGCCCCAATTCTGACTTGTGCTCTGATATCTACTTCACTGATTTCTGCTCGTAAAAGCCTGGGTTTTCTGCACGTTAACACTAGAAGCTTATTACCTAAAATGGATCAATTGAAAGTGTGGGTTCACAGCTCCAATCCAGATGTGTTGGTCATTACTGAGACGTGGTTAAGGAAGAGCATTTTGAATACTGATGTTAACCTTTCTGGTTATAACCTTTTTCGGCAAGACAGATCTTCCAAAGGTGGGGGAGTGGYAATCTTTACCAAGGATCACCTTCAGTGCTCAGTTGTCTCCAAGTCTGTCCCAACAATTTGATTTGCTGGTTTTAAGTATTAAACTTTCAAATAGCTCTTTGTTGACGGTTGCTGAGTGCTATCGTCCCCCATCAGCACCGGCCTGTACCCTACCTGCCCTAAGCTCTCTCCTGGCCCCTGACATTAAGTTTGAATTTGTCCTGCTAGGTGACCTAAACTGGGACATGCTTAAACCACCTGCCTTCTTTAAAGTTAATTTGTGGAATTCTTTACCTTCTTAATGCGTTTGAGCCAATCAGTTGTGACAAGGTAGNAACGACAATCCATCATTACTTTAAGACATGAAGGTCAGTCAAACCAGAAAATTTCAAGAACTATGAACGTTTCTTCAAGTGCAGTCACAAAAACCATCAAGCACTATGATGAAACTGGCTCTCATGAGGACCGCCACAGGAAAGGAAGACCCAGAGTTACCTCTGCTGCAGAGGATAAGTTCATTAGAGTTACCAGCCTCAGAAATCGGCAATTAACTGCACCTCAGATTGCAACCMAAACTAATGCTTCACAGAGTTCAAGTAACAGACACATCTCAACATCAACTGTTCAGAGGAGACTCTGTGAATCAGGCCTTCATGGTCAAATTGCTGCAAAGAAACCACTACTAAAGGACACAAAAAAAGAAGAAGAGACTTGCTTGGGCCAAGAAACACGAGCAATGGACATTAGACTGATGGAAATATGTCCTTTGGTTTGGAGTCCAAATTAGAGATTTTTGGTTCCAACCGCTGTCTGAGACGCAGTGTGGGTGAACGGATGATCTCCGCATGTGTATTTCCCACCATAAAGCATGGAGGAGGTGGTTATGGTGTGGGGGTGCTTTGCTGGTGAMACTGTCTGGGATTTATTTAGAATTCAAAGCACACTTAACCAGCATGGCTACCACAGCATTCTGCAGCGATACACCATTGTCACGTTCCTGACCTGTTTTATGTTATTTTTGTATGTGTTTAGTTGGTCAGGGCGTGAGTTGAGGTGGGCATTCTATGTTTTGTGTTTCTATGTTTAGGTCACTTGTAATTAGCCTTATATGGTTCTCAATCAGAGACAGGTGTTTGACGTTTTCCTCTGATTGAGAACCATATATAGGTTGGCTGTTCACACTGTTTGTTTGTGGGTGATTGTCTTCCGTGTCTGTGTATGTTGCACCACACGGGACTGTTTCGGTTTGTTCGTTCGTTTGATGTAGTCTGTTCCTGTTCGTGAGTTCTTCGTGTCTTTATGTAAGTTCCATGTTCAGGTTTCGTCTACGTCGTTTTCTTATTTTGTAGTTTGTTGAAGTGTTTTCGGTTTTCGTCTGTACTTTAATAAACTTAATTATGTATTCACAACCCGCTGCATTTTGGTCCTCCGATCCTTCTCTCCTCTCCTCGTCCGAGGAGGAGGAAGATCTAGACACCCGCTACAACCATCCCATCTGGTTTGAGGTTAGTGGGACTATCATTTTGTTTTTCAACAGGTCAATGACCCAACACACCTCCAGGCTGTGTAAGGGCTATTTTACCAAGAAGGAGAGTGATGGAGTGCTGCATCAGATGACCTGGCCTCCATAATCCCCGACCTCAACAAAATTGAGATGGTGTGGGATGAGTTGGACCGCAGAGTGAAAGAAAAGCAGCCAACAAGTGCTCAGCATATGCAGGAACTCCTTCAAGACTGTTAGAAAATCATTCTAGGTGAAGCTGGTTGAKAGAATGCCAATAGTGTGCAAAGCTGTCATCAGGGCAAAGGGTGGCTATTTGAAGAATCTCAAATATAAAATATATTTTGATTTGTTCAACACTTTTTTGGTCACTACATGATTCCATATGTGTTATTTCATAGTTTTGATGTCTTCACTATTATTCTACCATGTATAAAATAGTAAAAAGAAAGAAAAACCCTTGAATGAGTAGGTGTGTCCAGACTTTTGACTGGTACTGTATTTAACTTTGAGCTACTTGTATGTACATATGCATAGTATGTTCTGTACAGAGTAGGCCACACTATACTATCAGTTGTCTTGTCTCACTCTTAACAGTCCTGTATCTTGTACACCCATCACCATGGTGTTCAGAACATCTTGCTCAGTGTTTCTAGATTATGTCTGTGTGAATCCTGATAGCCAGTCAAGATGATAGTCAGACAGTACCACTCCTCAATTTTGACCTGTCTACATTATAATAACATGTGAAAGCCCATGATGTCCCCGAATTTCTTTCTCCAAGGAATACATGACAGTATACTGTAACTTAGCTACAATTGAAGATCTATGAAAGAACAAGACACCTTTTAGATTAACAAGACATTTGAACAACAGTTTCATCTTTGATAGTTTTATTTAATATTTATATATTTTATAACCACTCATTTCTTTTCACATTCTATTTTTGGTATCAAAGAATAATGCATCGAGGTGCAAGGCATTTGTGTTAAATAATACAAATAAGAACGTAACCGGTATATTGACAGTGATTGGAAATGTATGATTCATATCTATGAAAATAGATAGACCATAGTGAAATAGAAGAACATACTGTGTAGCATTAGAGAGGAACTGCATAAAAGCCCACAGAGTCATTGCACTGCATCATACATTATTATATGTATTGTGTATGTATTATACTGCATCATACATTATTATATGTATTGTGTATGTATTATACTGCATAAAGAATACACTTCCCATCCAATGTTTTCCCAAAACGTAGTAAACTACATACATAGTCAAACAAAATTTAAAAAAAATACAGAAATAAGCCAATTCAGAAAATAATGTACATAGATTTGGCTTCCTTTATGAATCCCTCTTAAATATACTGCTTGTAGCCACAGATGATGTATCATATAGTAGATGTAACGTGACCTTCCCAATAATCATTAGTGGGTTCAACTGAATGGTTCTGTCCACTACTGTGTGTGCTAAGCCGGGTCATACCATCTAAGTCAAGGAAGAATCTGAGAGGGTAGAATGTCTGTAAATAGAATAATCCAAATACACACATTTTAAGGGAGGGGAAAAGAAGGACTACCCTTCCCATCCTCTCCAGTTGACCACATCCAAAAGCACTGGTTGTTGATTGTTGAGTCATTCGTATGCTGCTGTCCTCACATTCAGGCTAAAAATGATAACCCCTCATATGATTCTTCACGGAATTCAAGAAACCCTTTAACTGCAATGAAGATGTTCTGGGGTCCTCTTGAGAGTGCCTGACCATRATGACACAAGGTTACGTCTGTGGTGCTTCCTAAAGGCCATGTCCATCTCCGCAGACTGAAAAGCAGGAGTTCTGAGGGGTTGGGGATATTGGAATGTATTGTATTGGAGGAGCGGGTGAAGGGTGCGGGTTGAGGGAAGGTTATTGGAAGGTTACAGCAGCTCCAGCTCCCACTGTTGGCAAGGCCTCTCCTCACTCTCTGGTAAAATCACCACATGGTCTCTGTCGTACTGCTTGCCACCTGAGAGAATTGTATGTTGAAAATACCCTCAAATAAAAGGTGACATTCTGTACTGTCGCCTCATATGAAACATTTGGGAGTGGRGATTACCCCAAACATTTACGCAATAGGTGCTGAGTGGTCATCATATTACATGAAAGTACAAATCATGTATGTGTAGGTCCTATAATTTCACTCCTAAAATTAGACTAGTGTCTCACCCTTGATGTCCAACACCATGCCAGGGAAGGTGAGGCTGGGGATGGTGCCTCTCATCTGGGCCGACCAGGTCTGGACAGGCTGCCGGGTCTCTGACCACAGCACCACTTTCGCCCCCGCCTCCACGTTCCCCATTACCTGCAGGCTCATAGTAGGAGCCAACTAGAGAACGAGAGCAAGAGACATAAGAAATTGACAAATCGGGCGTGTTCAACTAGCAAAACATCTAAGCGATGTGGATAGGATATGTGGTAAATTAATTGTAAAACATAATAAATATAGGTGTAAAATAAATAGGAGAAATAACATCGGAAGATATAAAAATGCTCGATATTTACTTCTATGGGGGAAAAAAACGGATTCTCTGCATTTTAGGGCTGTCAATGTATGTATGTGTTAACTCATGGGGTCCTAGGGGGAGTTCCAGGGGTTCCTCAGTAAGGTGAAAGAAAATGATCATGAGAATGAAAAAGCTGAAGAACTTTATTCCTAGTGAGTAATACCTTGTTCTTGATGAGGCCTTCCTGGTAGAACCAGATTTCGCTCATGCCCTCCACCTGCTCGGTCACCACCACGCGYCCCGACTTCATTTCCTCTACGCCACCCTGGATGGACAGGAAGTGACCTCGCTCTTTGCTTTTGATGCGAAAGAAGTGCCGCCTCTGCAGGAAATGGGCACATGTAAATAATATATATGAGTAAATATAAGTAATAAAAATAGTTAACATGAATTGGGTAGAAGTACTGTATYATCAACCAACCCAAACAAAGTGAATGAAGTCATCGGGATTCTAACCTGCCGTACTGGGTACATTGAGCCAATGGTGAGAAGCTGACTGAATTTGGGCCAGTTGGAGATTTCAATGGGTTCTAATAGGAACTGTCGCCCCCTGTAGTTACTGTGCTCACACATCACCCAGCTGCAAAGAGAGCAAGTGAGGTAGAGGGAGAGAGAGTGACACAAGGGAAACGTTTGTGGTCATACCCACATCCTTAAAAACATAGGTGCCGGTCTAATAAAGAATACTAGTACAGAACAAGAAGGGCCCCACACTGTTAAAGCTCCCAATTCACCGCTTTATGACAACATTTCCATCTGGAACGGATCTTCGGCAGGTCAGAAACACAAGAGCGCATAATGTCAACACACACACACACACACACACACACATTTAAACACGCATACCCTTACGCACATACATACGCACACACTTAAACACACACTCACCAGCCTCGGTTGACTCTGACCGAGAGTAGATGGTTGTTGTAGCCCTCCTCCAGCATATTGGCCACCTCTGTGTCCACTGTGATCTCCCTGCCCTCCAAACACTCCAGACCAAACAGAGAGATGGAGGGCACTGAGAATACCTGGGGAAACGGGGGGGGGACAGTGTTAAGATATACTTTATTAGTCCATATGGGATGGAAATGTGTTGTCTGTTTTTCTTCCAACCCCTCCTGTATAAACACACACTAGGTTGGGTAGGCTGCAGCGGTGTTACAGTGGGTCAGGGTATGGGGTTAGGAGGAGTAATGGTGTGGGGAAGAGAGAGGGCTGGGGGCGTCAACCTGAATGCAACAACCTGATTCATTAACTGATATAGAGTGAGAGACAGACAGAAAAAAGTGAAGGACAATGTGACGTTGAATAAGCCAGTTTATATGAGTGTGACCAGTATATGAGGATTGGTCTTACCAGCGGGACAGTCTTCAGCGAGCGTATGACACAGTTCGGAGGACAGCCCATGCTGGTGAAGTTGGGGTAGTCTCCTTCTGACAGGATGTACAGGTTCCCTGAATACTCACGGCCCTCGTACACCACCCAACTGGAACACAGAGGAGCACACAAAACCCATTTAAAACCAATTTACTAGCGCCGCACACTCATCAGTACAGTGAACCCCCCCTTTAATTGTAATAATTATATGCTGGCTCATCTCTAGGTTCTGCAGTACTCCATACCATCCCTCTACAGCTCCACTAAGCCTGTGTATACTGCCATCTCTCCGAATTCTACATTTTTCCTACACTTGGTGTGTGTGTGTATATATGTATATATATATATATATTGTGCATGTTGGTTCTGTCCCACCTTCCTCCCACCACTCTGCAGGACTTGGCGACGAGCTTGTCAGAGAGGGACTCCTGGTTCTTGTCACACACATGGCATTCCCCCTGGAAATCTGGCTCGGTGTACAGCATCACCTGAGACGGACCGGGGCGGTGAGGGAAGAAAGAGAGTTCAAATCGGTCACATTTACTGTAGTACATAGTACAAGTGAAGTGTGAAAAGAGAGGAGCGTGACTGCAGAAGGATACACACACACGATACTACACGATGTCTCACCTCACTTCTGACGCTGCCCTGGTTTTCACTTGGAGCCTGTGAAAAACAGACAAGAGAACCGGTGGCACCGAGTAAACACCACGAGTGTCTGACACCAGCAATCCCTTACAAATGTTCCTCAGCGATGAATACGTTTCAATGTTAACATTAAAGGAGCATCTAAACGTGCGTGGTGTGTTCTTTCTTTCAGTTCATTTGCCTGCCTGTTTCCGTCTTCCCACTGTCAACTCCGTACAAAAAAGCGTCTCTAGACGACCTACTCATCACCTGCAGGATGGGCTGGACAGCAGAATGCGGTTGTCTGAAGAGCCCCAGTCGGCAGAGTTACTGTAGAAACCTTTCTCCAGGACATACTGGTCACCAGAGAGTCCACGTGAGAGTAGGCGATCCATCTGGAGGAGGAGACAGTGGCCACTTAGCGTCAAAACCTACTAATACTCCGTAACATCCTTCATTCACTGTTGGAGGGAACTTATGTTTAACGTATTATGTCTATAAAGGTATTGTCAAATGTATCGTATTCTTATCAATGTATCAGCCAGTATCAAGTTATTATCAGAGCCCTATCTACTGTATATTGGCTCTAGTTATGGAGCATTCTTACTATCTTATCAGGCACAGTTAAAATGAATCACAATTACTGTTCACCACTGGATACACCCATGTTGGACTGTACGCTGCTCGTCACAAGCATTGTACTCGACGCCGTCCACTGACGACGTGGATGGCCGCGGGGGTGGGCGGAAGCCAAACAGCTCCACGTCAGGAATAGGCCTCGGTCACCTCAAAGGTGTGTCCTGCTCCACCTCCTGCTCCACGTCAGGCTGCTCATACAACACCAACATGGCTCGGTCAGGTCCTACAGGGGACAGAGTGGTCAGAGGTCATATACTGTGGCTCCAGTAGGGGTTGTCTTTAGGCCAGATCTAGGATCAGCTCCATCCTAAACTTAACACAAACGAGAAGGGACAGCTACTGTGTGCCACTGCCCTTAAAGATGGTACTTTAGGTCCATTTCTGGTCACACTGATTAGTTCAATGGAACTACATTTGTTTTTGACTGAAAAAAAATTATAGATATTTAACCAACCAAAAGCGTGAGTACGTCTCTTTGCCGAGGCATATGTGATATAATGAATGAAAACATCTGAGTAAATGAGGGATACAACGTGATTGAAAGCGAGTGTTTCCTCCCAGGTGTGGTTCCTGAGTTAATTAGCAATTTACATTCCATCATGTATAAAAATTTTGGCAGGTCATTATTTTGGCTACCATGGCTGTACCCCTATAGTGACAATGCCCCATCCAAGCGCACGAGTGGTCAATGGTTGAAATGAACATGAAACGATGTAAACCATATGCCACGGGTCACGTCGTTTGCGATTTTCATACAGAAAAGGAAGATGAAATGCAGACACAATATCTCTGCTGCTTTGTAAACGCAGATCATAAATGATTTATTGTAAATTCCGCTCGGCTTCAGTCAGGTTCCTCCTCCATCCTGAATGTTAAAGGGCTATTATGTTACTTTAGTTGCACTTCTCCACTATATATTCATTGGATCACTATACATTGCTCTGAGTGATATGAGGCTACTTTTCCATGGTACTTCCTCTGGTGTAGTTTTTCTCCGGTAGCAAGTTAAAACGCAGGCTTAACGTCAAACATTAGGAAATGTAGCTGGCTACAGTCTTTCTATGATAAACATTAGAAATATGATGGCCATTCATTTAGTTGTGGCTGCTAGCCAAAACAGTGTGCACTTTTGCGTCATCTGATGAAAACGATTTCCTGCCGAATGTGTTGCACTAATGTATTTTGTGTTGCACGCCTCTTATCACTCTGTTGAAGCCTAAACACACCGACTTCAATATGAAACGCTGGTGAAATGGTTTAAAAGATTTGGATGGTCTGCGTTACGAAAGTGCAGATTTCGAAAGCTAATCAGCCCCTGGCCACGGCTGTCACCATCACCAGATCTCAACCCAATTGAACACTATGGAAGATTCTGAGGAGCTGCCTGAGACAGCGTTTTCCACCACAATCCCTCCAACAGAGTTCCAGACACTTGTAGAATCTATGCCAAGGTGCATTGAAGCTGTTCTGGCTCGTGGTGGCCAACACCTATTAAGACACTGTATGTTGGATGTGCTATTTTGCAGTACAGTTGAAGTCGGAAGTTTACATACACTTAGGTTGGAGGCATTTAAATCGTTTTTCAACCACTCCACAAATTTCTTGTTAACAAACTATTGTTTTTGGCAAGTCGGTGAGGACATCGACTTTGTGCATGACACGCAATTTTTCCAACAATTTTTTACAGACAGATTATTTCACCCAACCGTGAAGCACTGGGGTGGCAGCATCATGTTGTGGGGGTGCTTTGCTGCAGGAGGGACTGGTGCACTTCACAAAATAGATTGCATCATGAGGCAGGAAAATTATGTGAATATTTTGAAGCAACGGCTCAAGACATCAGGTCAGGAAGTTGAAGCTTGGTCGCAAAGGGTCTTCCAAATGGACAATGACCCCAAGCATGCTGCCAAAGTTGTGGCAAAATGGCTTAAGGACAACAAAGTCAAGGTACTGGAGTGCCATCACAAAGCCCTGACCTCAATCCTGTAGAAAATGTGTGGGCAGAACTCAAAAGGGGTGTGCAAGCAAGTAGGCCTACAAACCTGACTCAGTTACACCAGCTCTGTCAGGAGGAATGGCCAAAATTCACCCAACTTATTGTGGGAAGCTTGTGGAAGCTAACCGCGGATAAAAAGCGTTTGACCCAAGTTAAACAATTTAAAGGCAATGCTACCAAATACTAATTGAGTGTATGTAAACTTCTGACCCACTGGAAATGTGATGAAAGAAATAAAAGCTGAAATAAATAATTCTCTCTACTATTTTTCTGACATTTCAGTGGTGATCCGAACTGACCTAAGACGGGGAATTTTTACTAGGATTAAATGTCAGGAATTGTGAAAAACTGAGTTGAAATGTATTTGGCTAAGGTGTATGTAAACTTCCGACTTCAACTGTACCTGTTTATATGATATACACTGAGTATACCAAACATTAGGAACACCTTCCTAATATTAAGTTTCACCCCCTTTTGCCCTTGGAACAGCTTCAATTTGTTCCACAGGGATGCTGGCCCATGTTGACTCCAATGCTTCCCACAGTTGTGTCAAGTTGGCTGGATGTCCTTTGGGTGGTGGACCATCCTTTATACACACGGGAAACTGTTGAGCGTGAAAAACCCCGCAGCATTGCAGTTGACACACTCAAACTGGTGCGCCTGGCGCCTACTACCATGCCCCGTTCAAATGCACTTACATTTTGTTTTGCTCATTCACCCTCTGAATAGCACACATACACAATCCATGCCTCAGTTGTCTCAAGGCTTAAAAATCCTTCTTTAACCTGTCTCCTCCCCTTCATCTACACTGATTGATATGGATTTAACAAGTGACATCAATAATAAATCATAGCTTTCACCTGGAAAGAGCAGRCCTTCTTAATATTTTGTATACTCWGTGTATATGYCATTTAGGGCATGATCATTCCTGCAGCAGCTGGATACAAGATACAAGGGCCTGATAGAGATGGGGGTGTTACGTGATGGTATGGCCCACTCACCGCTCGTATGACTCTGACAGAGCGCAGCTCGGCATCGCAGCCCCCCCACACCCTCCAGTCATGGTACTCTCCCTCCTCCAACATATACTGGTGGCCTCGGAAACCCTCCTTCTCATAGCCCACCCAGCTAGAAGTACAGGGAGACAGAGGATGAGATGCAGGAAGTAACACACACACACACACACACACACACACACACACACACACACACACACACACACACATCCACACACACACCACAACACGACACACACACACAGTCTTCTCACCAGCCTCCCTGTACTTTGATGGACCCGGGGCTGTACATGAAGGTAGTCTGCTGTCTATCCTTCCTGGTCATGAAGTCTCTCATGTTGGTGTAGATTGTCCTCGTCTTCCCAGTGAAGTAGGGCTTTTCATAGAGCACCAGCTGGGAAGACAAAACAGCAGGCGCAAGGGGGGGCTGAGTAAGATTCAATGGAAAGTTACCCAATAACTTTTACAGTGAGGTATCGGCTTCAATCATTCGTTTGTTTGTTCATTCTTACCTTGGGCTCACCAGGYTTCTCCACTCTTGGTTCACCCTGTCATAAAAAACATTAGGAAAATTTCATTTCGTGGTCATCACCTATGAATGCAAAACATGAAGTATACTAAAGCTATTTCCATGGGGTGTACATTGTYCTAGCTGTGGTCAGTCTCTACAATGTGTCTATTATAATCTTACGATTTTGAGAGGGTGCACGGAGCCCACGTAAGGTTGTTCCACGCCCCAGGCTGCGGGGTTGGGGAACCCCCCCACCTCCAGAACACGTGGTACGCCCTGGAAGAAAGGCTGAGCATATACCAGCCATCTGAAGAGAGAAGAGAGTCAATCCAATCAGAACAGAGATATCATTACAGATGACAGACCTCACCAAAACCATGCTATCACACCAATAAAATAGCCAATATACTGTAATATATTGAGCTTAACTTCTTTTCACCCAATACAACGTTAAACCCCTAGAGTTGACTGACGCACTGGTGCGTCAATCTAAGTTCCATAAAAAATTCCCCATCAAAATCCATCAGTTTAAGCTAGAGATATCGTATTTTTTTGCATTGGATGCGTTTTAAATCCACCGCATTCGCCAGTGTTGCACTTCCACATGGCAGGGCTAGAGCGGTGTTCGTCAGATCATAAGACATCCCGAAAATCGGTCTTCTCACGGAAACGTATGTAGCGTCAGAACGGTTCGACCTCAAAACTATTATGACCACTACGGAAAGGGGAGATTCTCATGAACACGGTGTTCTCCGTTTTGCACTACGACCCCACAAGTGTCACAGGACTCTGCTGAAGGTGACCAGATGTAAAAAATATTGGAAGTATGAAGGTAGTTTTGTGCCTACACAAAAAAAGGGGTTAAATATGTGTAAAGAAAACTACAAATATTTCCTGAGCTTTCTTATATCTCCTTGATTGAGGACAGACACTTCAAACCCTTCTTTCATATGATATATTTTTTGACTGTCTTTTTTGCCATAACATTTTTTTTGGACCTAAATGGGTCCTAAAATTCAAAATCAAATAGCCAGATGGTCCATAGTACGACCATCTTAAAACAATTCCATATGTCAGCTTAGCACTAATCCCCCAGGKATAACATTTGAAGCTTTATTTGATCAAACAATACATTGTATCATCTTACTTTCATAAATGTTTATCCTTGTGCCCGACGTGGCCGACTAAAAAGCAGTTGGCRGAGCTGACTACAGTTACTCACAGTCCAGCGTTGATGATGATGGAGTTGGCTTTGATGGGGAAGCCRAATATCCTGGCGTCATCTGACGTGTCTCTGAAGGTCACCTTCTTCCCCTCGGCATTCTCCTCTGGGAACAGACTGATCTCTGGCACACTGTAGTCCTGCGGGGKCAGAGAGAAATGACAGGTATGGTACTTTGACACTAGAGGGTGCTATAGTCTCACAGAGCAGCGCAATTGTGATACATGCTCTAACAGACAGGACGGCGTTGTGAGGCAGAAATCCTTAAAGGTGCCAGAGTCTATCAACAGATGAGCACTTCTACTGAACCACACCTAAWCCGATTGACATAACTCTCACCGAAAGCCTTTGGAATTCTTCTGATCCACCAAATACACAAAGCCATGTTTCTAACCACAACTGAGGCTTTAGKAGTTGCCTGGTTGCATGCCACACTTTGAGAAGCACTGCTCTAGGGCTCATCATATAATCATAATAGTAAGGGGTCATCTGTGACTTCTTCTTCTTCTTACCCTGACTACTCTTCGTACTGATCCTATGATGAACCTCCTGGCCGGCTTGGCCGCCACCACTTCTTCTCCTCCCTCCTTCTGGCTGTCCTCTCCATTCTGCGGTTGTTGTCCCTCTACCTCCTCAGGGGGGTCGAAGGGGTAGGTGAGCTCTATGTCCCCCTCGTCCAGAGCGATCTTCTCCCCTTTGAAGTTGGGCTTCTCGTACAAGACCCAGCTGAAGAGAGGAATGGAAAGACGGGGGTTAACAACAAGTCCAGTTGGATCAGTGGTCTGAACAAGATTAATTTAACAATGCATGACCTATTTTAAAAGTGAGTTAAACAGGCAAAGCTGGTGAATAGATTGGCCATTGCTCTAATGATGGACACACTGGTAGAGCTCTACACTAGCACCCTGAGGATGGCCCTGGTGTCCCTATTGAAGATATGAAAGGGTGAAAGTAGAAATATCTATCCAGTTATGTAAGTATTCACAAGATGTTGAGTCGTCAAATCAAGCTGTATTTATACAGCCCATTTCAGACATGGAGCGCAACACAATKTGCTTTACAGAAGAAGAAAAAGAAAAAGAAAAAAAGGAATGACTAAAAACGAAAAGCAAAGCTAAAAGGGTGTTWTTTTATKATTWTWTTTWTTTTTTTATCCACAGTTTCACCCCCCCTCAGGTTCTCTGGCAGGCTATTCCAGCGGCTGGGGGCATAGTAACTAAAKGCTGCCTCTTGGTCCTAGGCTTTGGGAYAGTTAAAAGGCCAGTGCCAAAGGACCTGAGGGACCTACTAGATACTTAACTTCAAAGCATGTCTGACATGTATTGGRAAGCACCATCGTGKATTTATTTAAAAACCAATAGAAGAATCTTAAAATGTATTCTAAAACTCACAGGCAGCCAGTGCAGAGACCTTAAAACCGGTGTAATATCTGCTCTCCATCTGGTCTTGGTCAGTACCCGTGCTGCTGCATTCTGTATGTGTTTGTAGTTGACCAATGGCTTTCTTGGGTAGACCAGACATGAGACCATTACAGTAGTCAAGCCTGCTTGTAATAAAAGCATGGATGAGTCTCTCTGTGTCAGCCTGAGAGAGAAACAGCCACACCTTGGAAATAGTAAAACACTATTTTGGTCACATTCCTAATGTGTGATTTGAAACCGAGTTCAGAATCTAAAAKAACACCTAGGTTTTTTAATCTGGTGTTTTATCTTTATTGCCCGTGAATTAAAACATGTGGCCAGATTCTCTCTCTGTGCTTTGGCTCCAACAACAAGCRTCTCGGTCTTATCTTGATTTAGCTGGAGGAAGTTGTGAGCCATCCAAGTATTTAAATCACTAATACAGTCAAATAATTTATCCGTGGAACTAAAATCCTCTCATTCTTTCATACCCATAGCCCACGGAGAGTTTGCAAAAGTGAGTGTTCACACAGAATAAGTGACAAATAACATTTGCTTGTTATTTGGACTTCTTTCAGTCAAACATTTGTATTAGTGATATAAATCCAAACCACCCGGTGGCACATGTTCTGTACTGCTCCTGAGAGTTCCGAAAACCACAAGTTCACACACACACACACACACACACACACACACACACACACACACACCACACACACACACACACACACACACACACACACACACACACACACACACACACACCACACACACACACACACCACACACACACCCACACACCAACACCACACACACACACACACACACACACACACACTCTCTCCTCTCTCTCTCTCTCTCTCTACCACACACACACACACAAGTGATAAATAATAATCATGTCATGCCAATTCGGCCATGGCTCATTAGCTGCATATTCCACACTGAGAGTTTTGAAAAGTCAACATTCACACACACAGAAAAAGAGAGAGAGATGGAGACAGAATGAACAAGTGACAGATGTCACCCTTCAGATGATCTGTGATGGTAATGAAAGCAGCCTAATGACTATTCACCGCTGTGTCTCAGTGAGGCTTGGCGGTAGAAGGGGGTTGCAACACATCACTGTTCAGTGTTCTGGAGCCCCAGGGATGGGTGAGTCAGCATGTTCAGACCCATTTTGGACACCATGCTACCCTACACCAYGCTACCCTACGGCTGCCCCCRTAGAAKAACCCTTTTTTGGTTCCAGGTAGAMCCACCTGTGGAAAGGGTTCTACATGAAAGACAAAAGGGTTCYACCTGGAACCAAAAACGGTTGTCCTATGGGCTAAAGTCGAAGAATCCTTTTAGGTTCTGGATGGCACCTTATTCTAAGAGTGTACAGTAATAGGTTGTGAGAGACTGTTTATATTTAAACATTTTAGAGTAGGCAAACTATAGCAWGAAAGAGAGAGAGGAAGACAGATACGCAAATATCCCTCTCCAGAGAGCTCCTAAGAAATCCCGTGCAGCACGGAGAAAGGGATGGTTGTGAGAGACTTGAGAACATTCCCCCTGCAGTGCACACACCCAGTGCAGGTGTTGGACTGTATGCCTTTGCTCTACTTCCTAATATKAATAATCCATTCCCTCTCAGAAATAATGCAATGATTATAGTGTGTATTACTACTAGGTACTTGGTTGAGMTCCTCCTGYAACTATCTTCATCATAATTCTATGGATTAGCATCTGTGGTGCACCAGGGTCATGGAGATCAGRCTTTAGTTCAGAGAG
Source organism: Salvelinus sp. IW2-2015 (assembly GCF_002910315.2). Taxonomy (NCBI): domain Eukaryota; kingdom Metazoa; phylum Chordata; class Actinopteri; order Salmoniformes; family Salmonidae; genus Salvelinus; species Salvelinus sp. IW2-2015. The sequence goes on along the minus strand of NC_036869.1, from coordinate 21,492,563 downwards.
TTGGCTGGGACGATTGCACTTTGTGTGTGAACACTTACCCTCCTCTGACAACCCTGATAGAGATGGTCTCCTGYAGTTGCCAGGGTGTGGCATCAACGACATCACTCCACACCTCCATCCTCTGGCCACACATCCCTGGCCGGTCAAAGATGAACATCTGGAAAAGACAGCACCATTTCATAAGAGATGCTCAAATTAAAACAGCACACTCATACTGTACATGTACCATGGCCCATCCTCTATCCGAGCACGGACGCCAGATCTGCTCGTCTTTAGCCAATATCTGACGTACATTAAAAGGTTCTGATGAAGGCCACTATCAAAGGGAATGAAGGCTCAAACGTCAAGCTTTTAATAAGTTGCTCAAATAAAATKATATGTTTTTAATGGTGAACGAGCGTTGCACCGTTTCCTGTTCAATGACGATGTCATTCTTTGGTTGCACCTTCACGCACGTTTGTTAACCCCCCACCCACTTCTTTCCGTGCATTAAAAGGAACAAACAGATCTAATGACCAGGCTAACTCTATCCATCCCTTTTCAACATCAATCGAAGCAGCAAACAGCAAACAGCAAAAAGACTGAGATGCAACYTAGACACACTGCTTTGTGTTGTGAACCACATGAACGTTCAGGTAAGGTATGCTATTGTGTATCACAGGTAGGCTCTGGAATCAGAAACTGTCAGACCTAAATGTCAAGAAAGCCTGTAGGTGCCATGACGGAGCTGAGATAGAATGGTACAGTTGGSGGAGGAGCAATTTGGTTGCATGCAGGAGCAAGCTTGACATTTAGCTAGGTTCATAATCTCCGTCTTGATGGCAATAGGCAAATGAGGCAGGTGTTTAGCTAGTGTTACTTGTTAGGGTTGAAATACCACAGTAATTGATTAAGAGCGGGATTGTTGAGAGGAGAACAATGGCGTTGGCAAGGCACCGGCGTAACTTCTGCCAACGCRGAAATAATTACGGATGACTAATAAYAAGAGATTGAAACTGTTACCAAACGATGAAACGAAAACATGCCCATCAAGTACACCACAAATATGTATTTATTTTTCTCAAGTCAAGCTCTGGAAGCTTTGGCAGGCCCGTGCTGGGGTTGCGACCCTTAGGTTGGGAACCCCTGCTCTGTAGTATGTTAGGTCTATAGTGAWTGAACTGGGCTTTTAGTAATATTCTCCAAACCACTGAGTGTGCATTGGAAAAAAGAAAATGTCTTTCTTTGTGAAGACGAGATTTCCACTTCCACATAATTCTGATTGATATATCTAAATGTTCAACAGCTTAAATAGAGAACGATGTTTGGGCTGAGTGAATAAGAATACAATCATACTAATCTTATTTCCTCAGCTTTACCATGCTCTTCTCATCCTTAATTACTCGACTTTGGCAACTGTCGGTCTCTGGGGTACCTTGAAGTGTGAAGCCGTTAATTCACTTTTAATTATCATCATTAAAAAAAACATGTTTGAGGATGTTATGTGGTTACTATTGCTCCTTGAAGACCTCCATAGTTCGAGTCAAGACAGCTGGCAAAATAAACCATTTTTGATAAGGCTAASTTGGTTGGTGAGCAGATCCCTCATTACATCTAAAAAAAGGTTGCAATGGGACATTGACCTTTCCTGCAGGACAAAGACGATAGATGAGGGACAAAGATGGGTGATTCCTGTAGTTGTTTCACAGTCAGACAGACACTCACCTTTCCTGGTCGAGGGTTGAGCTTTCCATGTTCTTTCTCCTTGGTGAGCTGCAGACACACAGCGAAAACAGCTATTTAGTCATTTCCTACTTTACCAAACCACTATAAATAGCACATAGYTATCTTACCTTGCTATCTTTTAAGATGAATGTGCAAACTGTAAGTCGCTCTGTATAAGAGCTTCTACTAAATGACTAAAAATGTCAAATGGAAAAACAAAAAGGAACAGTGCATCACTAGACTTTCTACAGTATGTCATGTTTAACTTCTAAATAGTTAACATACCAAACCTCAAAACATCTAAACTACTGCAGCAATAGTACCCAAACTACAGAAATGTAAAATCCACAACCCCCAGCCACCCTGTCAACCCCCTTTTGCAATTACTGATTAACACACAAGGCCAGCCATGTCCCATCACTCCATGAGAATGCAAACATGAACTTCACCTTGAGAGGAACGATGTATGAGACGGACAAAAACAAACTACTGTGTGTGTGTGTGTGTGTGTGTGCGTGCATCCACACAATTAACAAGATCCTTTGCAGTGATTTACTATGCGTTTCACTTTATTTCAGCACATGCCTAACCATCTCAGCATTAGTTCTGATTAACACCCCATCTAGGAGAACTGGTTCTGAGGAAGACAAGGAGAGGGGAGCGGCCATTCTGACAGGACAACAACAACAACATCTCAGATCTTCAGGAGAGAAAGACACATTCTCTTGTCACTTGTTCTACTCTCACCAGACCGTGGCATTCCTTGGTTACCCCTTTTTCTCAATGACATGTACTTATGGCATATAGTTGGAATGTGATAGAATGTGTCCACACTGTGGTCTGTAGTCCTTCACCTTTCTGGGTGGACAGGTAGAGAGAGAGAGAGAGTGTGTGTGTGTGTGTGTGTGTGGTGTGTTGTGGTGTGTGTGTGTGTGTGTGTGTGTGTGTGTGTGTGTGTGTGTGTGTTGTGTGTGTGTGTGTGTGTGTGTGTGTGTCAGGGATCCGTTAGGAAATGTGGCGCCGGACAACTTGACCGAGAAGATATTAATTTGCCGGACATTTGAGAAATTTACCTGACGTATATGCACTGGGTGCATGACCCATAGGCATCCTACCCCGCGGTGATCAGAATGACAGACATCACATTTCGATTATGGTAATGCATCTTAACAGAACACACAACTCATGTAAGAACTAGCCAGTAAAACGTCATTTTCAAACATTGACAAATGCAATTCGCGTAAACCCATCCTAACAGAGCACCTGGGAAAATACCATCCAAACAGAGCACCTGGGAAAAAACACCATCCTAAACAGAGCACCTCTGGAAAAACACCATCCTAAACAGAGCACCATGGGAAAAACACCATCCTAAACAGAGCACCTGGAAAACACCATCCAAACAGAGCACCTGGAAAAACACCATCCTAAACAGAGCACCTGGAAAAATCACCATCCCACAAAAACACAAGCACGGACCAACAAGCACCCTGGGAAACACTACACCCCATCCTAAAAGAGCACCTGGAAAACACCATCCTAAACAGCAGCACCTGAAGAAACACCATCCACCAAACAGAGCACCTGGCGAACAAACACCATCCTAAACAGAGCACCTGGGAAAACACCATCCTAAACAGAGCACCTGGAAAACACCATCCTAAACAGAGCACCTGGAAAAACACCATCCTAACAAGCACCCTGAAAACACCATCCTAACGCAGCACCTGGAAAAACACCATCCTAAACAGAGCACCTAAAACACCATCCAAACAGAGCACCTGGGAAAACACCATCCTAAAGAGCACCTGGGAAACAACACCATCCAAACAGAGCACCTGGAAAACACCATCCAAACACCGAAGCACCGAAAACACCATCCTAAACAGAGCACCTGGGAAAACACCACCAAACAGAGCACTGGGAAAACACCATCCTAAACAGACACCTGGAAAACACCATCCTAACAGAGACCTGGAAAAACACCCATCCTAAACAGAGCACCTGGAAAACACCATCCTACAAACAGAGCACCTGGAAAACACCATCCTAAACAGAGCACCTGGGAAAACACCATCCTAAACAGAGCACCTGGGAAAACACCATCCTAAACAGAGCACCTGGGAAAACACCATCCTAAACAGTAGCACCTGGGAAAACACCATCCTAAACAGAGCACCTGGGACACCATCAAAACAGACACCTGGGAAAACACCACAAACAGAGCACCTGGGAAAAACCATCCTAAACAGAGCACCTGAAACACCATCCTAACAGCAGCACCTGGAAAAACACCATCTAAACAGAGCACTGGGAAACACCATCCTAACAGAGCACCTGGGAACACCATCTAACAGCACCTGGAAAACACCATCCTAAACAGAGCACCTGGAAAGCCATTCTAAACAGCACTCTCATAGCACGTCCAACAGAAGTGATAAGACGTTCTATGTTAGAAACTAGAAAGAGGAATCAAGATGCAGCAAACTACGATGGTTGCTAATATGACTAGGAGGTATCTTTGCTTCTGACAATGAAAGATAGTGATATGAACCAATAGAACAGGAGATAAATGGCTATATGTGCCAAAATTATATAATTACTCCTGTGTTTGAAGAAATAAGCAAAATCATTCAAAATACCTTCCCAGAAAGCATGACTTAGCCACAGAGGAATCAAGGATCATTAGCTTTCTTTAAAAAAAAAGTGTGGATAGTTAAAATTACAAGCTCATAGGCCTATGCCCTAATTGGAGCACGCTATTTGGAAAGCGCGTGTGGCAATAGGCCTAGCTGATTATTGAGTTGCGGCTGTCAGTGAAAAGCATGTAAAAATACAGTATGTGTTTAGATAATGCGTCTGAGTATAATTGAAAATGTTGAGACAAGAAGAAGGGAGGGGTGTGTGTCGAAGACCTAGGCGAGTCTCTACAGATGGAGCAGTGGTCTCCCGACAATTCTTGCTCATTCAGTGTTCTCATTGTGTGATTGTGCACTTTTATTTATATTTTTTATCAATTCCACATTACATACAGTCCTTCGGAAAGTATTCAGACCTTCTGATTTCCCACATTTGTTACGTACAGCCTATCCGACGATGGATTAATAAATACAAATCCTCAGCAATCTACACAATACCCATAATGACAAAGTGAAAAAAAGGTTTGTAGAAAATCTGCAGAGAAGAATCGCAAATAAAAGTGTGCCAAGCTTGTAGCGTATACCCAAGAAGATTCTATGCTGCCAAAGGTGCTACGCAAAGTACTGAGTAAAGGGTCTGAATACGTACACTACCGTTCAAAAGTTTGGGTCACTTAGAAATGTCCTTGTTTTTAAAAAAAACCTGTTTTTCCAATTAATAACATCAAATTGATCAGAAATACAGTGTAGACATTGATAATGTTGTAAATTACTATTGTAGCTGGAAACAGACAATTTTTTATGAACACCTACATAAGCGTACAGAGGCCCATTATCGCAACCATCACATCCACCATTGTGTTAGCTAATCCAAGTTTATCATTTTAAAAGGCTAATTGATCATTAGAAAACCCTTTTGCAATTATGTTAGCACAGCTGAAAACGGTTGTGCTSATTAAAGAATGAGACTAGTTGAGTATTTGGAGCATCAGCATTTGTGGGTTCGATTACAGGCTCAAAATGGCCAGAAACAAATAACTTTCTTCTGAATCAGTTTATTTTTGTTCTGAGAAATTCCATGCGAAAAATGGCCAAATAACTGAAGATCTCGTACAATGCTGTGTACTACTCCCTTCACAGAACAGCACAGACGGGCTCTAACTAGAATAGAAAGAGGAGTGGGAGAACCCCGGTGCACAACTGAGCAAGAGGACAAGTACATTAGAGTGTCTAGTTTGAGAAACAGAATCCAGCATCCCGGAGTCTCCTCTTCACTGTTGACGTCGAGACTGGTGTTTTGCGGGTACTATTTAATGAAGCTGTCAGTTGAGGACTTGTGAGGCGATTTGGTTACATAAATTGCTGTTAATGCATTTATTAATTACAGTCATTTACYGTTCTCATTCTCKGAGWGGAAACGTTGTTTGCAGAGTTCACAACCTGCTAAACTTGTGAGAAACAAGTTTWGGTTTATTTCATAACCATAATTKACGAGATCTGTAMATTTTTCATTGTCTTTTGTTTGGAGTGCTCCAAACGTGTCTGGTTTCTGTCCTGATAATATTGAGGGAGCGCGCGCACCTGAGCACGCATAGACGTACCTGGCCTGCTGCGAGGAAATGTAGGAAAGTGTTTTTTTAACATCCATTGTGAATGAYATATTAAAACTATAGTTCCTCACAGTAAGCTATTTGAAAAATCTTTCCTACAATCTCCCACTCAGTAATCACCAATCTTCAGTGTGAAAGAGCARTGGAAGTTATAGGCCTACCGCTGCATTGGCCTATAGGCTATGAGTTCCATGCGTTCATTTATTTAGCTGCCAATGGATCACGGTGTATAATGGTGTATCAATGTGCCCATATGGCAGAGGCTGGTGAACTTGCATTAGTTTACTTTTAACTTTGACATTTTTATCATTTTAATTCAGATTTTTAGGATTAACCACGTGACAATGATTTTGAGAAACTAAAAAGTTATTGAAATGAAACTGCTCCACGAAAATGGGCATATGAAAATCCCAACTGGCATGCAGAGCGGTATAAATGGTATAAATTGTAAGATTCTCTTTATAAAATAATTGCCTCCAGGTTTCCATGGTGGGATTTTGSCTATAGGCTACTTTGAAGCAAGGTAAGACATGCGCCTCATAATATGAAATAAAACATTCAGGTTTCAAAGAATTAAATATATTTTCATAATGCATACTGCCTCCAGCGCACATCGTAAAGTGGTGGGTGACGAGCTGAGAGCCTGTTGCCTAAACTTTAATGGTGACTGGGAGGCGTGCATCAATTACCAGTTGAGAAATAAAAATAGTAGCTCTTTTTAATCGTGCACCAAAACTGTTTTTAACACGGGACTTTATTTAGAATTGTTGCGCAATGAATGGGCTGATAAAAGCACGTTTTACTCCAACAACAACCAGCTGAGGAGCTGCAGGAGAAATCCCGCTCAAAACAGGCTCTGTACGTGTATGATCGTTGTGTTTGGATAAATAAGATAAATGATGACTAACGATCTCCTCATTTTGGTTGGCACCAGTTWTATTTATCGGCTTTTAATTTGTTTTTATCGGCCAAAAGCAGATGTATGTTTGAAATGTGATAACCAATTACAAATCCCAACATTGGAACAAAAACTGAAATCAAAGGTGTCGTGCCAACATCTATAAAATAATGTAATAACGTGCAATTCAAGATAAGGCACAGGTTCGTGCTCTTTCGTTCGTACATCTTGGCTTGCTTGACGAGATGCCTTTGCAGAGCCGTAGCTGAAACATTCTGGAGCAGAACGTATAGAAAATGCTGCAGATGTGTTATGTAAGCCCTAAGTCAACTCGTAGAGTCATTAAACACACCACGTGTATCCGGGATGTCTTTGGGGTTAGAAAAACCSGACTGAAACTGCTGAGAGACGGAGTGAGCAGTCCCACAATAGAGTGATCATCATGTAGTGTCCTCACCTGTCTGGTTACGACACACTGCTGCCAAGGTCCTTTTGTCAAAAGTGATTGAGTGTCGGTTACCATGGCAATTATCCAGACTGTTTCTGTGTCGAGTGTGCTTTTTCCATTAGCGACTAGGATTTGGTTGTAAAAAACACTAGTCCATGCTATCGTGCATGACTGGCATGATTCATAACGCATACTRCCAGTAAACTTCACCTTTGGGACTGACCCACAAGTTGGYGTTACAGTTGAAGTCGGAAGTTTACATACACTTAGGTTGGAGTATTTAAACTCGTTTTTCAACCAATCCACAAATTTCTTGTTAACAAACTATAGTTTTGGCAAGTCGGTTAGGACATCTACGTTGTGCATGACAGAAGTCATTTTTCCAACAATTGTTTACAGACAGATTATTTCACTTATAATTCACTGTATCACAATTCCAGTGGTGTCAGAGTCTTAGACATATGCAACTCATAAGTCGGCGTTGTTGGACGCTGTATAACAGGGTGTTGGAAATATCTCCACATGGAAAGAGCATTCATGTCATGGATTCAGTATGGTAGCATTGTCTTGATTGGCTATTGACATCATTTGAGTAATTGGAAGTGTACCTGTGGATGTTATTTCAAGGCCTACCTTCAAACTCAGTGCTCTTTGGCTTGACAACATGGGAAATCAAAAGAAATCAGCAAGACCTCAGAAAAATAATTGTAGACCTCCACAAGTCTGGTTCATTCTTGGGAGCAATTTCCAAACGCCTGAAGGTAATGTTAATCTGTACAAACAATAGTACGCAAGTATAAAACCAACTCCTAGAGATGAACGTACTTTGGTGCAAAAAGTGCAAATAAATCCCAGAACAACAGCACAGGCTTGTTGAAGATGCTGGAGGAAACAGGTACAAAAGTATCTACATCCACAGTAAAACGAGTCTATATCGACATAACCTGAAAGGCCTCTCAGCAAGGAAGATGCCACTGCTCTCCTAAACCGCATAAAAAAGCAGACTACGGTTTGACAACTGCACATGGGACACAAGAATCGTACTTTTTTGGAGAATGTCCTCTGGTCTGATGGAAACAAAAATAGAATTGTTTGGCCAATAATGACATCATTAATGTTTGGAGGAAAAAGGGGGTGGCTTGGCAAGCCGAAGAACACCATCCCAACCTGTGAAGCACGGGGCTTGGCAGTATCATGTTGTGTGGGTGCTATCTGGCTGGCAGGAGAGATGTGGCACTTCACAAAAGTAGATGGCATCATGGGGGGACATATCTATGTGGATAGTATGAAGCACACAACATACTCAAGACATAGTCAGGAAGTTTGGCATCCTTTTAGACATTGGTTGCAAATGGGTCTTTGCCCAGTATGGACATAGTTGCACCGCACCGAAGCATACTTCCAATAGGCTGTGGCAAAAGGCTCTAGGACAACAAAGTCAAGGTATTGAAGTGGCACACAAAGCCCTGACGCCACATTCTATGGAAATTTTGTGGGCAAAGAACTTGAAAAAGCGTATCCAAGCAAGGAGGCCTCAAACCTGCCTCAGTTACACAGCTCTAACCAGGAGGAATGGGCAAAATTCCCCTAATTTATTGTGGGAAGCATGTGGAAGACTAACACACACGTTTTGAACCCAAGTTAACAATTTAAAGGCAATGCTCACCAAATATACTAATTGAGTGTAGTAAACTTCTGATCCACTGGGAATGCGATGAAATAAATAAAATCTGAAATAAATCATTCTCTCTACTATTATTCTGACAATTAACATTTTAAAATGAAAGTGGTGGAATTCTAACTGACCTAAGACAGGGAATTTGTTACTATACATTAATGTCAGAAATTGTGAAAAACTGAGTTTAACTGTTATTTGGCTTGGTGTATGTAAACTTCCGACTTCAACTGTACATAACATTAATACGACCTGAGTGTATAAAAACATTAGGAATCATTTCCATGATAGGCCCTGACCAGGTGAATCCAGGCTTAAAGCTAATGATCCCTTATTGATGTTAAATCCCACTTCAGTCAGTGTAGATGAAGGGGAGGAGACAGGTTAAAGAAGGATTTTAACCCTCACGAACATTTGAGACATGGATTGTGTATGTGTGCCATTCAGAGGATGAATGGGCAAGACAAACTTTTTAAGTGCCTTTGAACAAGGTGTAGTAGTAGTTGTTGCCAGGCGCACCGGTTTGAGTGTGTCAAGAACTGCAAAGCTGCTGRGWTTTTCAAACTCAACAGTTTCCCGTTTGTATTAAGAGTGGTCCACCACCCAAAGGACAACCAGCCAACTTGACACAACTGTGGAAACATTGGAGTCAACATGGGCCAGCATCCCTGTAGAACGCTTTCGACACCTTTTACTGTAGAGTCCATGCTCCGACGAATTGAGGCCGTTCTGAGGGCAAAAGGRGGTAAAACTCAATATTAGGAAGKWGTTCCTAATGTTTTGTACACTCAGTGATTAATGACTAGAACCCAACCAATAGTAATGAGACATCAGTATGTGACGTTGATTGAAATGCCAGGCATACAGTAGGTCCACACGGCAAAGGGATGTTTTCAACTAAATTCACAAAAGCAGGGACGAGCGGGGTATGGRAGCCACCGTTCCCCGTTGAAGGCAGTGAACGTCATTCCGTGAGTGACTATCAAAATGACTAAGAATAGTTGTGGGCACTAACATTTTAGTTTTTTAAGATCCTGTATCGCAGTAAAAGAAGCTTGAGTGGCACGTTGGACATGAATTGCCGCAATTGTTCTGCCAATACCGCGGAGTGACCTAACTTTTTAGTGCCTGCAACTGTAGTTATCATTATGCTAATCATCATCATTAATCAAGTCAGGCTAGTACTGCATAGTACAGGATGACATCCTGGCACTTGAGCAGAAGGTTGACTGACAGATCAGTTACTCAAGTCTTTACCTATAGTTCAGTACATCCCCCACTCTCTCTTTCTCTCGGTGTCTCTGATTAATTGAGTGAATGCTGTCAGTTCCATCACGTACCCACGCCTCACCACCTTCCWCCATGCAGATCAGATGTCAACCTCAATACAAGCACTGCAGGGTGGGAATGTGCTTACAGAACGTCTTGCAGGCCCAGCGTGATCCGTTCAGACTTGTGTACGAGAGATTAACGGAACAGCRGGTAAAAGAGAAGACTTAATAATTGTTACCCCTCCACCTCCCTCCCTCTTCCTCTCCCGGGCCAGACTGTCGACTCAGCTCTGTCTGATCCACCAGTAAACAGAGGTCTAACTTAAGGTAAACGAGAGATGATAACACAAAAGACGAGGTGTGGCATCCAAAGCAGGATTCGACAGATAGATCGCTGGGTGGAGAAGTGCGATAGAGTCTCGTAAAAATAATACAAGAAAAGAAAACATAACAGTGTGCCAAGATTAATTATGCCCCTCATGCTACCTGGATGGGTAGTTTTCATTAATGTCATATACAGTTGAAGTCGAAAGTTTACATACACCTTAGCCAAATACATTTAAATTCAGTTTTTCCACCATTCCTGACATTTAATCCGAGTACAAATTCCCTGTCTGTTAAACGTCAGAATAATAGTAGAGAGAATGTTAAACGTCAGAATAATAGTAGAGAGAATGATTTATTTCAGCTTTTTATTTCTTTCATCGCATTCCCAGTGGGTCAGAAGTTTACACACACTCAATTAGTATTTGGTAACATTGCCTTTAAATGGTTTAACTTGGGTCAAACGTTTCGGGTAGCCTTCCACAAGCTTCCCACAATAAGTTGGGTGAATTTTGGCCCATTCCTCCTGACAGAGCTGGTGTAACTGAGTCAGATTTGTAGGCCTCCTTGCTTACACACACTTTTTCAGTTCTGCCCACAAATTTTCGATAGGATTGAGGTCAGGCCTTTGTGATGGCCACTCCAATACCTTGACTTTGTGGTCCTTAAGCCATTTTGCCACAAC